>NW_028138747.1:0-98239 GCF_964270905.1 Leucopleurus acutus | reverse complement strand
AAAAGGGCCTCCTGTGTCTTCAGGGAGTTGTGAGCAATGCACCGCTGGCAGCAGCTAGATGCCGAATCATGGGCAGTGAAGGGCTTCGTCAGAGAAACACCTAGGTTGGGATAGCTTAGAAACAGCCAGCTATCAGCGTTCTGTTCATTCCTTCATGCAAAACGTGTCTGCTTTTCTGCCGAACCCAGAGCACACAAAACATACAGTGATCCGACCCCGCCTTCAGGGAACTTGCACGTGATGCAATTTACCCCAGGCGGCCACTGGGCTTTCAGTGTAGCCTGAAAAATTTCAGGCTCTCCCTTGAAAGCCAGGTATTCTGGAGATACATTGTACACACCGGCCTCACTAACCCATGACTTGCTAATCCTTTCACCACAATCACGACCCCCCGTATCACAAAGTGTATCACAAAGTTTACTCACTAAAGGGTCTAGGTGGTCAGCTGAACGTCCAGTAGGGTGTCAGAAACTGCAGCATAAGACGCTGTGCCCTCGCCTTGGAGACTGAAGCACGATGGGAAGATTATTTGGCACACTGGAATGACGACATGCGGCCTCAAGGTTACCTGATGAACAGTGTAGTGGCCTATCTTTTCTTCATTGCAGAATTGCCTTTGTGAGGACAAGTAATATCCCCCCCGCCCCGTGAGGCAAACGTGGCCTTTCAGTCCCTGCTAGGTGCTCAGCCCTCAGCAATCGTCGGTGAGTAAGCCAAACAAATAGGAGGACTGGGTCCAACCTAAGTTACTGTTCTGTTCGTCACACAGATAGGCAGGCAACGGGTTCCAGGCAGCGTTTGTCAACGCGGTGCTTTAAGTGTAGGAAGCATTTCTGGTGTCTAAGGACTAAGAGGTCTGCACTGGGATCCAAGATGTACACAAGGGACCGCCCGTCGCTCCTAGGAGCTGAGAGAACTGTTCGGCTGAGGACAACCATATGCCGAAAGAAGGGCAGTAAAGGCCTTCTTTTGCTAAACATCTAGCATGTGGTAAGTGAAACAACTCAAGTATCTCCCTTCTAACGCACTTTGGGAGTACAAACTAGAGAAAGACACAGCAGGGTGAATGCTCTGTGTGGTCCCTTGTGAAAGTAAGGCTGCGAGTGAAACTTTATTTTCCTCATTGGGATTTACAGAGCCGCGGGCTCAATTCTCCCCAAGAAACACTGTTGCTGCACAGCTTCTCTTCGTAACACAATTGCCCTCGTGATGACGTGAGTTTCTAGGCAAGAAACTTGGAGGGTGCCATCCCTTGGTAGGTGGTCAAACTTCAGTAGTCTTCAGGAATGGTCCCACCACATGGGGCCTCTAGCCTCAATCTAACGTCCAGGTGTTCTCATGACAGTCTTGGCGAAGCAACAGATCGCATAGAGCCTTAGTCCCTGTGGTTCTTGAAGTCTAGGAAGCATATCAGCTCTCTTTTGGACTCGCAGGTCAGCGCTAGGTTCCGAAACGTACTGAGAAAGGACTGCCTGTGTCTTCGGGGAGCCGTGAACCATCTACCGTCGGGAACAGCTAGATGCCGACTGATGGGCAGTGAAGGCCTTCGTTGTTTACACACCTGGATTGCGATAGCTTGAAAGCAACCCAGTTATCAACGTTCCATGCCTTCCTTCATGCAAAGGGTGTCTGCACTCTGGAGGAACCCTGAGCTGCAGTAGAAAATACAATTAGCCTACCACTGCTCCTGGGAGCTGCTCCACGATGTCTGTCTGCCTCAAGCGGCAACTACACTTTAAGTCCGGCTTCAAAACCTACAGGGATTTCCCGAACTGGTAGATAGTCTAGAGAAGTACTGTCACCTAGGCCTAACTGAGCCCTCACCTTGATATCCTTACACCACAGTAAGGACTCCCAGCATGGCAATGGTTACTAGTGTCACGAGCCACTGTGTCCACGGGATGTACAAGAGAGAGTCCGATGCGACTTGTTAATACGCTGCTTTGTCCCGCTGGAAATTGAGTCTTCCTGGGAAGTTGATTTTCCTCATTGCAAAGTAGGGAGTTTGCGGCCTCAGGGTTACCTGGTAAACACGGTTGTTGCCCATCTTCTCTATGCTGCACAGTCGTCTTTGGGAGGACAAGTTATCTTCCACGAGAGAACACTTGGCTTTCAATTCCTGCCACGTCCTCATCCCTCCAAAATTGTTCGTGAGTACGCCCACAACCCTGGACGACTCGCCTCAGGCCAACGTTCTACTTCTCTCGTCACAGACATAGGCGGGCCGCAGGCTCACGGCAGCGTTTGCCAAAGCGGTGCTTTAAATCTAGGAAGCGTTTCTGGCGTCTTAGGACACGGGGGTCTGCACTAGGATCCAAGATGTAAACGATGGACTGCCCATCCTTTCCGGGCCTTGTGAGCGATGCTCAGTTGAGGGCAACTATAGGCCGAAAGAAGGGCTGTGAAGGGCGTCTTTTGTTAAAATGCTAGGATGCGGCAAGTTGAATCGACTGTAGTATCTCCGTGCTATGCGAACCTTGGACATGCCATGGAGAGACGGAAACAGCAGGGTGAATGCTCTGCGGTCCATTTTGAAACTAAGGCTTGAAGGGAAACTTTATTTTCCTCATTGGGATTTAGAGAGCTGCGGGCTCAGTTCTCCCTGGGAAACAGTGTGGTTGCACAGTTGCCTTTGTGATGACAAGAGACTTTCCTGGAAGGAAACTGGATGTTGCCGTTCCTCGGTAAGTGCTCCTACTTCAGTTGTCCTCAGGGAAGGGGAGAACCACACGGGGCCTCTGGGCTTAAGCTAATGTAAAGGTTTTCTCATGAACGAGGTAAGCATGCAACACACACCATGCAGCCTTAGTCCCTGGTTTTCTTGAACTCTAGGAAGCATATCAGGTTCTCTCTTGAGTCACGGGTCTGCACTAGGATCCGAAATGGACTAAAAGGGCCTCCTGTGTCTTCAGGGAGTTGTGAGCAATGCACCGCTGGCAGCAGCTAGATGCCGAATCATGGGCAGTGAAGGGCTTCGTCAGAGAAACACCTAGGTTGGGATAGCTTAGAAACAGCCAGCTATCAGCGTTCTGTTCATTCCTTCATGCAAAACGTGTCTGCTTTTCTGCCGAACCCAGAGCACACAAAACATACAGTGATCCGACCCCGCCTTCAGGGAACTTGCACGTGATGCAATTTACCCCAGGCGGCCACTGGGCTTTCAGTGTAGCCTGAAAAATTTCAGGCTCTCCCTTGAAAGCCAGGTATTCTGGAGATACATTGTACACACCGGCCTCACTAACCCATGACTTGCTAATCCTTTCACCACAATCACGACCCCCCGTATCACAAAGTGTATCACAAAGTTTACTCACTAAAGGGTCTAGGTGGTCAGCTGAACGTCCAGTAGGGTGTCAGAAACTGCAGCATAAGACGCTGTGCCCTCGCCTTGGAGACTGAAGCGCGATGGGAAGATTATTTGGCACACTGGAATGACGACATGCGGCCTCAAGGTTACCTGATGAACAGTGTAGTGGCCTATCTTTTCTTCCTTGCAGAATTGCCTTTGTGAGGACAAGTAATATCCCCCCCGCCCCGTGAGGCAAACGTGGCCTTTCAGTCCCTGCTAGGTGCTCAGCCCTCAGCAATCGTCGGTGAGTAAGCCAAACAAATAGGAGGACTGGGTCCAACCTAAGTTACTGTTCTGTTCGTCACACAGATAGGCAGGCAACGGGTTCCAGGCAGCGTTTGTCAACGCGGTGCTTTAAGTGTAGGAAGCATTTCTGGTGTCTTAGGACTAAGAGGTCTGCACTGGGATCCAAGATGTACACAAGGGACCGCCCGTCGCTCCTAGGAGCTGAGAGAACTGTTCGGCTGAGGACAACCATATGCCGAAAGAAGGGCAGTAAAGGCCTTCTTTTGCTAAACATCTAGCATGTGGTAAGTGAAACAACTCAAGTATCTCCCTTCTAACGCACTTTGGGAGTACAAACTAGAGAAAGACACAGCAGGGTGAATGCTCTGTGTGGTCCCTTGTGAAAGTAAGGCTGCGAGTGAAACTTTATTTTCCTCATTGGGATTTACAGAGCCGCGGGCTCAATTCTCCCCAAGAAACACTGTTGCTGCACAGCTTCTCTTCGTAACACAATTGCCCTCGTGATGACGTGAGTTTCTAGGCAAGAAACTTGGAGGGTGCCATCCCTTGGTAGGTGGTCAAACTTCAGTAGTCTTCAGGAATGGTCCCACCACATGGGGCCTCTAGCCTCAATCTAACGTCCAGGTGTTCTCATGACAGTCTTGGCGAAGCAACAGATCGCATAGAGCCTTAGTCCCTGTGGTTCTTGAAGTCTAGGAAGCATATCAGCTCTCTTTTGGACTCGCAGGTCAGCGCTAGGTTCCGAAACGTACTGAGAAAGGACTGCCTGTGTCTTCGGGGAGCCGTGAACCATCTACCGTCGGGAACAGCTAGATGCCGACTGATGGGCAGTGAAGGCCTTCGTTGTTTACACACCTGGATTGCGATAACTTGAAAGCAACCCAGTTATCAGCGTTCCATGCCTTCCTTCATGCAAAGGGTGTCTGCACTCTGGAGGAACCCTGAGCTGCAGTAGAAAATACAATTAGCCTACCACTGCTCCTGGGAGCTGCTCCACGATGTCTGTCTGCCTCAAGCGGCAACTACACTTTAAGTCCGGCTTCAAAACCTACAGGGATTTCCCGAACTGGTAGATAGTCTAGAGAAGTACTGTCACCTAGGCCTAACTGAGCCCTCACCTTGATATCCTTACACCACAGTAAGGACTCCCAGCATGGCAATGGTTACTAGTGTCACGAGCCACTGTGTCCACGGGATGTACAAGAGAGAGTCCGATGCGACTTGTTAATACGCTGCTTTGTCCCGCTGGAAATTGAGTCTTCCTGGGAAGTTGATTTTCCTCATTGCAAAGTAGGGAGTTTGCGGCCTCAGGGTTACCTGGTAAACACGGTTGTTGCCCATCTTCTCTATGCTGCACAGTCGACTTTGGGAGGACAAGTTATCTTCCACGAGAGAACACTTGGCTTTCAATTCCTGCCACGTCCTCATCCCTCCAAAATTGTTCGTGAGTACGCCCACAACCCTGGACGACTCGCCTCAGGCCAACGTTCTACTTCTCTCGTCACAGACATAGGCGGGCCGCAGGCTCACGGCAGCGTTTGCCAAAGCGGTGCTTTAAATCTAGGAAGCGTTTCTGGCGTCTTAGGACACGGGGGTCTGCACTAGGATCCAAGATGTAAACGATGGACTGCCCATCCTTTCCGGGCCTTGTGAGCGATGCTCAGTTGAGGGCAACTATAGGCCGAAAGAAGGGCTGTGAAGGGCGTCTTTTGTTAAAATGCTAGGATGCGGCAAGTTGAATCGACTGTAGTATCTCCGTGCTATGCGAACCTTGGACATGCCATGGAGAGACGGAAACAGCAGGGTGAATGCTCTGCAGTCCATTTTGAAACTAAGGCTTGAAGGGAAACTTTATTTTCCTCATTGGGATTTAGAGAGCTGCGGGCTCAGTTCTCCCTGGGAAACAGTGTGGTTGCACAGTTGCCTTTGTGATGACAAGAGACTTTCCTGGAAGGAAACTGGATGTTGCCGTTCCTCGGTAAGTGCTCCTACTTCAGTTGTCCTCAGGGAAGGGGAGAACCACACGGGGCCTCTGGGCTTAAGCTAATGTAAAGGTTTTCTCATGAACGAGGTAAGCATGCAACACACACCATGCAGCCTTAGTCCCTGGTTTTCTTGAACTCTAGGAAGCATATCAGATTCTCTCTTGAGTCGCGGGTCTGCACTAGGATCCGAAATGGACTAAAAGGGCCTCCTGTGTCTTCAGGGAGTTGTGAGCAATGCACCGCTGGCAGCAGCTAGATGCCGAATCATGGGCAGTGAAGGGCTTCGTCAGAGAAACACCTAGGTTGGGATAGCTTAGAAACAGCCAGCTATCAGCGTTCTGTTCATTCCTTCATGCAAAACGTGTCTGCTTTTCTGCCGAACCCAGAGCACACAAAACATACAGTGATCCGACCCCGCCTTCAGGGAACTCGCACGTGATGCAATTTACCCCAGGCGGCCACTGGGCTTTCAGTGTAGCCTGAAAAATTTCAGGCTCTCCCTTGAAAGCCAGGTATTCTGGAGATACATTGTACACACCGGCCTCACTAACCCATGACTTGCTAATCCTTTCACCACAATCACGACCCCCCGTATCACAAAGTGTATCACAAAGTTTACTCACTAAAGGGTCTAGGTGGTCAGCTGAACGTCCAGTAGGGAGTCAGAAACTGCAGCATAAGACGCTCTGCCCTCACCTTGGAGACTGAAGCGTGATGGGAAGATTATTTGGCACACTGGAATGATGACATGCGGCCTCAAGGTTACCTGATGAACAGTGTAGTGGCCTATCTTTTTTTCATTGCAGAAATGCCTTTGTGAGGACAAGTGATTTCCGCCCCCCACCCCGTGAGGCATACGTGGCCTTTCACTCCCTGCTAGGTGCTCAACCCTCAGCAATCGTCGGTGAATAAGCCAAACATAGAGGAGGACTGTCCCCAAGCTAAGGTACTGTTTTGTTCCTCACACAGATAGGCAGGCAACAGGTTCCAGGCAGCGTTTGTCAAAGCGGTGCTTTAAGTGTAGGAAGCATTTCTGGTGTCTTAGGACTAAGAGGTCTGCACTGGGATCCAAGATGTACACAAGGGACCGCCCGTCGCTTCTAGGAGCTGAGAGAACTGTTCGGCTGAGGACAACCATATGCCGAAAGAAGGGCAGTAAAGGCCTTCTTTTGCTAAACATCTAGCATGTGGTAAGTGAAACAACTCAAGTATCTCCCTTCTAACGCACTTTGGGAGTACAAACTAGAGAAAGACACAGCAGGGTGAATGCTCTGTGTGGTCCCTTGTGAAAGTAAGGCTGCGAGTGAAACTTTATTTTCCTCATTGGGATTTACAGAGCCGCGGGCTCAATTCTCCCCAAGAAACACTGTTGCTGCACAGCTTCTCTTCGTAACACAATTGCCCTCGTGATGACGTGAGTTTCTAGGCAAGAAACTTGGAGGGTGCCATCCCTTGGTAGGTGGTCAAACTTCAGTAGTCTTCAGGAATGGTCCCACCACATGGGGCCTCTAGCCTCAATCTAACGTCCAGGTGTTCTCATGACAGTCTTGGCGAAGCAACAGATCGCATAGAGCCTTAGTCCCTGTGGTTCTTGAAGTCTAGGAAGCATATCAGCTCTCTTTTGGACTCGCAGGTCAGCGCTAGGTTCCGAAACGTACTGAGAAAGGACTGCCTGTGTCTTCGGGGAGCCGTGAACCATCTACCGTCGGGAACAGCTAGATGCCGACTGATGGGCAGTGAAGGCCTTCGTTGTTTACACACCTGGATTGCGATAGCTTGAAAGCAACCCAGTTATCAACGTTCCATGCCTTCCTTCATGCAAAGGGTGTCTGCACTCTGGAGGAACCCTGAGCTGCAGTAGAAAATACAATTAGCCTACCACTGCTCCTGGGAGCTGCTCCACGATGTCTGTCTGCCTCAAGCGGCAACTACACTTTAAGTCCGGCTTCAAAACCTACAGGGATTTCCCGAACTGGTAGATAGTCTAGAGAAGTACTGTCACCTAGGCCTAACTGAGCCCTCACCTTGATATCCTTACACCACAGTAAGGACTCCCAGCATGGCAATGGTTACTAGTGTCACGAGCCACTGTGTCCACGGGATGTACAAGAGAGAGTCCGATGCGACTTGTTAATACGCTGCTTTGTCCCGCTGGAAATTGAGTCTTCCTGGGAAGTTGATTTTCCTCATTGCAAAGTAGGGAGTTTGCGGCCTCAGGGTTACCTGGTAAACAGGGTTGTTGCCCATCTTCTCTATGCTGCACAGTCGACTTTGGGAGGACAAGTTATCTTCCACGAGAGAACACTTGGCTTTCAATTCCTGCCACGTCCTCATCCCTCCAAAATTGTTCGTGAGTACGCCCACAACCCTGGACGACTCGCCTCAGGCCAACGTTCTACTTCTCTCGTCACAGACATAGGCGGGCCGCAGGCTCACGGCAGCGTTTGCCAAAGCGGTGCTTTAAATCTAGGAAGCGTTTCTGGCGTCTTAGGACACGGGGGTCTGCACTAGGATCCAAGATGTAAACGATGGACTGCCCATCCTTTCTGGGCCTTGTGAGCGATGCTCAGTTGAGGGCAACTATAGGCCGAAAGAAGGGCTGTGAAGGGCGTCTTTTGTTAAAATGCTAGGATGCGGCAAGTTGAATCGACTGTAGTATCTCCGTGCTATGCGAACCTTGGACATGCCATGGAGAGACGGAAACAGCAGGGTGAATGCTCTGCAGTCCATTTTGAAACTAAGGCTTGAAGGGAAACTTTATTTTCCTCATTGGGATTTAGAGAGCTGCGGGCTCAGTTCTCCCTGGGAAACAGTGTGGTTGCACAGTTGCCTTTGTGATGACAAGAGACTTTCCTGGAAGGAAACTGGATGTTGCCGTTCCTCGGTAAGTGCTCCTACTTCAGTTGTCCTCAGGGAAGGGGAGAACCACACGGGGCCTCTGGGCTTAAGCTAATGTAAAGGTTTTCTCATGAACGAGGTAAGCATGCAACACACACCATGCAGCCTTAGTCCCTGGTTTTCTTGAACTCTAGGAAGCATATCAGGTTCTCTCTTGAGTCGCGGGTCTGCACTAGGATCCGAAATGGACTAAAAGGGCCTCCTGTGTCTTCAGGGAGTTGTGAGCAATGCACCGCTGGCAGCAGCTAGATGCCGAATCATGGGCAGTGAAGGGCTTCGTCAGAGAAACACCTAGGTTGGGATAGCTTAGAAACAGCCAGCTATCAGCGTTCTGTTCATTCCTTCATGCAAAACGTGTCTGCTTTTCTGCCGAACCCAGAGCACACAAAACATACAGTGATCTGACCCCGCCTTCAGGGAACTCGCACGTGATGCAATTTACCCCAGGCGGCCACTGGACTTTCAGTGTAGCCTGAAAAATTTCAGGCTCTCCCTTGAAAGCCAGGTATTCTGGAGATACATTGTACACACCGGCCTCACTAACCCATGACTTGCTAATCCTTTCACCACAATCACGACCCCCCGTATCACAAAGTGTATCACAAAGTTTACTCACTAAAGGGTCTAGGTGGTCAGCTGAACGTCCAGTAGGGAGTCAGAAACTGCAGCATAAGACGCTCTGCCTTCACCTTGGAGACTGAAGCGTGATGGGAAGATTATTTGGCACACTGGAATGATGACATGCGGCCTCAAGGTTACCTGATGAACAGTGTAGTGGCCTATCTTTTTTTCATTGCAGAATTGCCTTTGTGAGGACAAGTGATTTCCGCCCCCCACCCCGTGAGGCATACGTGGCCTTTCACTCCCTGCTAGGTGCTCAACCCTCAGCAATCGTCGGTGAATAAGCCAAACATAGAGGAGGACTGTCCCCAAGCTAAGGTACTGTTTTGTTCCTCACACAGATAGGCAGGCAACAGGTTCCAGGCAGCGTTTGTCAAAGCGGTGCTTTAAGTGTAGGAAGCATTTCTGGTGTCTTAGGACTAAGAGGTCTGCACTGGGATCCAAGATGTACACAAGGGACCGCCCGTCGCTTCTAGGAGCTGAGAGAACTGTTCGGCTGAGGACAACCATATGCCGAAAGAAGGGCAGTAAAGGCCTTCTTTTGCTAAACATCTAGCATGTGGTAAGTGAAACAACTCAAGTATCTCCCTTCTAACGCACTTTGGGAGTACAAACTAGAGAAAGACACAGCAGGGTGAATGCTCTGTGTGGTCCCTTGTGAAAGTAAGGCTGCGAGTGAAACTTTATTTTCCTCATTGGGATTTACAGAGCCGCGGGCTCAATTCTCCCCAAGAAACACTGTTGCTGCACAGCTTCTCTTCGTAACACAATTGCCCTCGTGATGACGTGAGTTTCTAGGCAAGAAACTTGGAGGGTGCCATCCCTTGGTAGGTGGTCAAACTTCAGTAGTCTTCAGGAATGGTCCCACCACATGGGGCCTCTAGCCTCAATCTAACGTCCAGGTGTTCTCATGACAGTCTTGGCGAAGCAACAGATCGCATAGAGCCTTAGTCCCTGTGGTTCTTGAAGTCTAGGAAGCATATCAGCTCTCTTTTGGACTCGCAGGTCAGCGCTAGGTTCCGAAACGTACTGAGAAAGGACTGCCTGTGTCTTCGGGGAGCCATGAACCATCTACCGTCGGGAACAGCTAGATGCCGACTGATGGGCAGTGAAGGCCTTCGTTGTTTACACACCTGGATTGCGATAGCTTGAAAGCAACCCAGTTATCAACGTTCCATGCCTTCCTTCATGCAAAGGGTGTCTGCACTCTGGAGGAACCCTGAGCTGCAGTAGAAAATACAATTAGCCTACCACTGCTCCTGGGAGCTGCTCCACGATGTCTGTCTGCCTCAAGCGGCAACTACACTTTAAGTCCGGCTTCAAAACCTACAGGGATTTCCCGAACTGGTAGATAGTCTAGAGAAGTACTGTCACCTAGGCCTAACTGAGCCCTCACCTTGATATCCTTACACCACAGTAAGGACTCCCAGCATGGCAATGGTTACTAGTGTCACGAGCCACTGTGTCCACGGGATGTACAAGAGAGAGTCCGATGCGACTTGTTAATACGCTGCTTTGTCCCGCTGGAAATTGAGTCTTCCTGGGAAGTTGATTTTCCTCATTGCAAAGTAGGGAGTTTGCGGCCTCAGGGTTACCTGGTAAACACGGTTGTTGCCCATCTTCTCTATGCTGCACAGTCGTCTTTGGGAGGACAAGTTATCTTCCACGAGAGAACACTTGGCTTTCAATTCCTGCCACGTCCTCATCCCTCCAAAATTGTTCGTGAGTACGCCCACAACCCTGGACGACTCGCCTCAGGCCAACGTTCTACTTCTCTCGTCACAGACATAGGCGGGCCGCAGGCTCACGGCAGCGTTTGCCAAAGCGGTGCTTTAAATCTAGGAAGCGTTTCTGGCGTCTTAGGACACGGGGGTCTGCACTAGGATCCAAGATGTAAACGATGGACTGCCCATCCTTTCCGGGCCTTGTGAGCGATGCTCAGTTGAGGGCAACTATAGGCCGAAAGAAGGGCTGTGAAGGGCGTCTTTTGTTAAAATGCTAGGATGCGGCAAGTTGAATCGACTGTAGTATCTCCGTGCTATGCGAACCTTGGACATGCCATGGAGAGACGGAAACAGCAGGGTGAATGCTCTGCGGTCCATTTTGAAACTAAGGCTTGAAGGGAAACTTTATTTTCCTCATTGGGATTTAGAGAGCTGCGGGCTCAGTTCTCCCTGGGAAACAGTGTGGTTGCACAGTTGCCTTTGTGATGACAAGAGACTTTCCTGGAAGGAAACTGGATGTTGCCGTTCCTCGGTAAGTGCTCCTACTTCAGTTGTCCTCAGGGAAGGGGAGAACCACACGGGGCCTCTGGGCTTAAGCTAATGTAAAGGTTTTCTCATGAACGAGGTAAGCATGCAACACACACCATGCAGCCTTAGTCCCTGGTTTTCTTGAACTCTAGGAAGCATATCAGGTTCTCTCTTGAGTCACGGGTCTGCACTAGGATCCGAAATGGACTAAAAGGGCCTCCTGTGTCTTCAGGGAGTTGTGAGCAATGCACCGCTGGCAGCAGCTAGATGCCGAATCATGGGCAGTGAAGGGCTTCGTCAGAGAAACACCTAGGTTGGGATAGCTTAGAAACAGCCAGCTATCAGCGTTCTGTTCATTCCTTCATGCAAAACGTGTCTGCTTTTCTGCCGAACCCAGAGCACACAAAACATACAGTGATCCGACCCCGCCTTCAGGGAACTTGCACGTGATGCAATTTACCCCAGGCGGCCACTGGGCTTTCAGTGTAGCCTGAAAAATTTCAGGCTCTCCCTTGAAAGCCAGGTATTCTGGAGATACATTGTACACACCGGCCTCACTAACCCATGACTTGCTAATCCTTTCACCACAATCACGACCCCCCGTATCACAAAGTGTATCACAAAGTTTACTCACTAAAGGGTCTAGGTGGTCAGCTGAACGTCCAGTAGGGTGTCAGAAACTGCAGCATAAGACGCTGTGCCCTCGCCTTGGAGACTGAAGCGCGATGGGAAGATTATTTGGCACACTGGAATGACGACATGCGGCCTCAAGGTTACCTGATGAACAGTGTAGTGGCCTATCTTTTCTTCCTTGCAGAATTGCCTTTGTGAGGACAAGTAATATCCCCCCCGCCCCGTGAGGCAAACGTGGCCTTTCAGTCCCTGCTAGGTGCTCAGCCCTCAGCAATCGTCGGTGAGTAAGCCAAACAAATAGGAGGACTGGGTCCAACCTAAGTTACTGTTCTGTTCGTCACACAGATAGGCAGGCAACGGGTTCCAGGCAGCGTTTGTCAACGCGGTGCTTTAAGTGTAGGAAGCATTTCTGGTGTCTTAGGACTAAGAGGTCTGCACTGGGATCCAAGATGTACACAAGGGACCGCCCGTCGCTCCTAGGAGCTGAGAGAACTGTTCGGCTGAGGACAACCATATGCCGAAAGAAGGGCAGTAAAGGCCTTCTTTTGCTAAACATCTAGCATGTGGTAAGTGAAACAACTCAAGTATCTCCCTTCTAACGCACTTTGGGAGTACAAACTAGAGAAAGACACAGCAGGGTGAATGCTCTGTGTGGTCCCTTGTGAAAGTAAGGCTGCGAGTGAAACTTTATTTTCCTCATTGGGATTTACAGAGCCGCGGGCTCAATTCTCCCCAAGAAACACTGTTGCTGCACAGCTTCTCTTCGTAACACAATTGCCCTCGTGATGACGTGAGTTTCTAGGCAAGAAACTTGGAGGGTGCCATCCCTTGGTAGGTGGTCAAACTTCAGTAGTCTTCAGGAATGGTCCCACCACATGGGGCCTCTAGCCTCAATCTAACGTCCAGGTGTTCTCATGACAGTCTTGGCGAAGCAACAGATCGCATAGAGCCTTAGTCCCTGTGGTTCTTGAAGTCTAGGAAGCATATCAGCTCTCTTTTGGACTCGCAGGTCAGCGCTAGGTTCCGAAACGTACTGAGAAAGGACTGCCTGTGTCTTCGGGGAGCCGTGAACCATCTACCGTCGGGAACAGCTAGATGCCGACTGATGGGCAGTGAAGGCCTTCGTTGTTTACACACCTGGATTGCGATAACTTGAAAGCAACCCAGTTATCAGCGTTCCATGCCTTCCTTCATGCAAAGGGTGTCTGCACTCTGGAGGAACCCTGAGCTGCAGTAGAAAATACAATTAGCCTACCACTGCTCCTGGGAGCTGCTCCACGATGTCTGTCTGCCTCAAGCGGCAACTACACTTTAAGTCCGGCTTCAAAACCTACAGGGTTTTCCCGAACTGGTAGATAGTCTAGAGAAGTACTGTCACCTAGGCCTAACTGAGCCCTCACCTTGATATCCTTACACCACAGTAAGGACTCCCAGCATGGCAATGGTTACTAGTGTCACGAACCACTGTGTCCACGGGATGTACGAGAGAGAGTCCGATGCGACTTGTTAATACGCTGCTTTGTCCCGCTGGAAATTGAGTCTTCCTGGGAAGTTGATTTTCCTCATTGCAAAGTAGGGAGTTTGCGGCCTCAGGGTTACCTGGTAAACACGGTTGTTGCCCATCTTCTCTATGCTGCACAGTCGTCTTTGGGAGGACAAGTTATCTTCCACGAGAGAACACTTGGCTTTCAATTCCTGCCACGTCCTCATCCCTCCAAAATTGTTCGTGAGTACGCCCACAACCCTGGACGACTCGCCTCAGGCCAACGTTCTACTTCTCTCGTCACAGACATAGGCGGGCCACAGGCTCACGGCAGCGTTTGCCAAAGTGTTGCTTTAAATCTAGGAAGCGTTTCTGGCGTCTTAGGACACGGGGGTCTGCACTAGGATCCAAGATGTAAACGATGGACTGCCCATCCTTTCCGGGCCTTGTGAGCGATGCTCAGTTGAGGGCAACTATAGGCCGAAAGAAGGGCTGTGAAGGGCGTCTTTTGTTAAAATGCTAGGATGCGGCAAGTTGAATCGACTGTAGTATCTCCGTGCTATGCGAACCTTGGACATGCCATGGAGAGACGGAAACAGCAGGGTGAATGCTCTGCGGTCCATTTTGAAACTAAGGCTTGAAGGGAAACTTTATTTTCCTCATTGGGATTTAGAGAGCTGCGGGCTCAGTTCTCCCTGGGAAACAGTGTGGTTGCACAGTTGCCTTTGTGATGACAAGAGACTTTCCTGGAAGGAAACTGGATGTTGCCGTTCCTCGGTAAGTGCTCCTACTTCAGTTGTCCTCAGGGAAGGGGAGAACCACACGGGGCCTCTGGGCTTAAGCTAATGTAAAGGTTTTCTCATGAACGAGGTAAGCATGCAACACACACCATGCAGCCTTAGTCCCTGGTTTTCTTGAACTCTAGGAAGCATATCAGGTTCTCTCTTGAGTCGCGGGTCTGCACTAGGATCCGAAATGGACTAAAAGGGCCTCCTGTGTCTTCAGGGAGTTGTGAGCAATGCACCGCTGGCAGCAGCTAGATGCCGAATCATGGGCAGTGAAGGGCTTCGTCAGAGAAACACCTAGGTTGGGATAGCTTAGAAACAGCCAGCTATCAGCGTTCTGTTCATTCCTTCATGCAAAACGTGTCTGCTTTTCTGCCGAACCCAGAGCACACAAAACATACAGTGATCCGACCCCGCCTTCAGGGAACTCGCACGTGATGCAATTTACCCCAGGCGGCCACTGGACTTTCAGTGTAGCCTGAAAAATTTCAGGCTCTCCCTTGAAAGCCAGGTATTCTGGAGATACATTGTACACACCGGCCTCACTAACCCATGACTTGCTAATCCTTTCACCACAATCACGACCCCCCGTATCACAAAGTGTATCACAAAGTTTACTCACTAAAGGGTCTAGGTGGTCAGCTGAACGTCCAGTAGGGAGTCAGAAACTGCAGCATAAGACGCTCTGCCCTCACCTTGGAGACTGAAGCGCGATGGGAAGATTATTTGGCACACTGGAATGATGACATGCGGCCTCAAGGTTACCTGATGAACAGTGTAGTGGCCTATCTTTTTTTCATTGCAGAATTGCCTTTGTGAGGACAAGTGATTTCCGCCCCCCACCCCGTGAGGCATACGTGGCCTTTCACTCCCTGCTAGGTGCTCAACCCTCAGCAATCGTCGGTGAATAAGCCAAACATAGAGGAGGACTGTCCCCAAGCTAAGGTACTGTTTTGTTCCTCACACAGATAGGCAGGCAACAGGTTCCAGGCAGCGTTTGTCAAAGCGGTGCTTTAAGTGTAGGAAGCATTTCTGGTGTCTTAGGACTAAGAGGTCTGCACTGGGATCCAAGATGTACACAAGGGACCGCCCGTCGCTTCTAGGAGCTGAGAGAACTGTTCGGCTGAGGACAACCATATGCCGAAAGAAGGGCAGTAAAGGCCTTCTTTTGCTAAACATCTAGCATGTGGTAAGTGAAACAACTCAAGTATCTCCCTTCTAACGCACTTTGGGAGTACAAACTAGAGAAAGACACAGCAGGGTGAATGCTCTGTGTGGTCCCTTGTGAAAGTAAGGCTGCGAGTGAAACTTTATTTTCCTCATTGGGATTTACAGAGCCGCGGGCTCAATTCTCCCCAAGAAACACTGTTGCTGCACAGCTTCTCTTCGTAACACAATTGCCCTCGTGATGACGTGAGTTTCTAGGCAAGAAACTTGGAGGGTGCCATCCCTTGGTAGGTGGTCAAACTTCAGTAGTCTTCAGGAATGGTCCCACCACATGGGGCCTCTAGCCTCAATCTAACGTCCAGGTGTTCTCATGACAGTCTTGGCGAAGCAACAGATCGCATAGAGCCTTAGTCCCTGTGGTTCTTGAAGTCTAGGAAGCATATCAGCTCTCTTTTGGACTCGCAGGTCAGCGCTAGGTTCCGAAACGTACTGAGAAAGGACTGCCTGTGTCTTCGGGGAGCCGTGAACCATCTACCGTCGGGAACAGCTAGATGCCGACTGATGGGCAGTGAAGGCCTTCGTTGTTTACACACCTGGATTGCGATAGCTTGAAAGCAACCCAGTTATCAACGTTCCATGCCTTCCTTCATGCAAAGGGTGTCTGCACTCTGGAGGAACCCTGAGCTGCAGTAGAAAATACAATTAGCCTACCACTGCTCCTGGGAGCTGCTCCACGATGTCTGTCTGCCTCAAGCGGCAACTACACTTTAAGTCCGGCTTCAAAACCTACAGGGATTTCCCGAACTGGTAGATAGTCTAGAGAAGTACTGTCACCTAGGCCTAACTGAGCCCTCACCTTGATATCCTTACACCACAGTAAGGACTCCCAGCATGGCAATGGTTACTAGTGTCACGAGCCACTGTGTCCACGGGATGTACAAGAGAGAGTCCGATGCGACTTGTTAATACGCTGCTTTGTCCCGCTGGAAATTGAGTCTTCCTGGGAAGTTGATTTTCCTCATTGCAAAGTAGGGAGTTTGCGGCCTCAGGGTTACCTGGTAAACACGGTTGTTGCCCATCTTCTCTATGCTGCACAGTCGTCTTTGGGAGGACAAGTTATCTTCCACGAGAGAACACTTGGCTTTCAATTCCTGCCACGTCCTCATCCCTCCAAAATTGTTCGTGAGTACGCCCACAACCCTGGACGACTCGCCTCAGGCCAACGTTCTACTTCTCTCGTCACAGACATAGGCGGGCCGCAGGCTCACGGCAGCGTTTGCCAAAGCGGTGCTTTAAATCTAGGAAGCGTTTCTGGCGTCTTAGGACACGGGGGTCTGCACTAGGATCCAAGATGTAAACGATGGACTGCCCATCCTTTCCGGGCCTTGTGAGCGATGCTCAGTTGAGGGCAACTATAGGCCGAAAGAAGGGCTGTGAAGGGCGTCTTTTGTTAAAATGCCAGGATGCGGCAAGTTGAATCGACTGTAGTATCTCCGTGCTATGCGAACCTTGGACATGCCATGGAGAGACGGAAACAGCAGGGTGAATGCTCTGCGGTCCATTTTGAAACTAAGGCTTGAAGGGAAACTTTATTTTCCTCATTGGGATTTAGAGAGCTGCGGGCTCAGTTCTCCCTGGGAAACAGTGTGGTTGCACAGTTGCCTTTGTGATGACAAGAGACTTTCCTGGAAGGAAACTGGATGTTGCCGTTCCTCGGTAAGTGCTCCTACTTCAGTTGTCCTCAGGGAAGGGGAGAACCACACGGGGCCTCTGGGCTTAAGCTAATGTAAAGGTTTTCTCATGAACGAGGTAAGCATGCAACACACACCATGCAGCCTTAGTCCCTGGTTTTCTTGAACTCTAGGAAGCATATCAGGTTCTCTCTTGAGTCACGGGTCTGCACTAGGATCCGAAATGGACTAAAAGGGCCTCCTGTGTCTTCAGGGAGTTGTGAGCAATGCACCGCTGGCAGCAGCTAGATGCCGAATCATGGGCAGTGAAGGGCTTCGTCAGAGAAACACCTAGGTTGGGATAGCTTAGAAACAGCCAGCTATCAGCGTTCTGTTCATTCCTTCATGCAAAACGTGTCTGCTTTTCTGCCGAACCCAGAGCACACAAAACATACAGTGATCCGACCCCACCTTCAGGGAACTTGCACGTGATGCAATTTACCCCAGGCGGCCACTGGGCTTTCAGTGTAGCCTGAAAAATTTCAGGCTCTCCCTTGAAAGCCAGGTATTCTGGAGATACATTGTACACACCGGCCTCACTAACCCATGACTTGCTAATCCTTTCACCACAATCACGACCCCCCGTATCACAAAGTGTATCACAAAGTTTACTCACTAAAGGGTCTAGGTGGTCAGCTGAACGTCCAGTAGGGTGTCAGAAACTGCAGCATAAGACGCTGTGCCCTCGCCTTGGAGACTGAAGCGCGATGGGAAGATTATTTGGCACACTGGAATGACGACATGCGGCCTCAAGGTTACCTGATGAACAGTGTAGTGGCCTATCTTTTCTTCATTGCAGAATTGCCTTTGTGAGGACAAGTAATATCCCCCCCGCCCCGTGAGGCAAACGTGGCCTTTCAGTCCCTGCTAGGTGCTCAGCCCTCAGCAATCGTCGGTGAGTAAGCCAAACAAATAGGAGGACTGGATCCAACCTAAGTTACTGTTCTGTTCGTCACACAGATAGGCAGGCAACGGGTTCCAGGCAGCGTTTGTCAACGCGGTGCTTTAAGTGTAGGAAGCATTTCTGGTGTCTTAGGACTAAGAGGTCTGCACTGGGATCCAAGATGTACACAAGGGACCGCCCGTCGCTCCTAGGAGCTGAGAGAACTGTTCGGCTGAGGACAACCATATGCCGAAAGAAGGGCAGTAAAGGCCTTCTTTTGCTAAACATCTAGCATGTGGTAAGTGAAACAACTCAAGTATCTCCCTTCTAACGCACTTTGGGAGTACAAACTAGAGAAAGACACAGCAGGGTGAATGCTCTGTGTGGTCCCTTGTGAAAGTAAGGCTGCGAGTGAAACTTTATTTTCCTCATTGGGATTTACAGAGCCGCGGGCTCAATTCTCCCCAAGAAACACTGTTGCTGCACAGCTTCTCTTCGTAACACAATTGCCCTCGTGATGACGTGAGTTTCTAGGCAAGAAACTTGGAGGGTGCCATCCCTTGGTAGGTGGTCAAACTTCAGTAGTCTTCAGGAATGGTCCCACCACATGGGGCCTCTAGCCTCAATCTAACGTCCAGGTGTTCTCATGACAGTCTTGGCGAAGCAACAGATCGCATAGAGCCTTAGTCCCTGTGGTTCTTGAAGTCTAGGAAGCATATCAGCTCTCTTTTGGACTCGCAGGTCAGCGCTAGGTTCCGAAACGTACTGAGAAAGGACTGCCTGTGTCTTCGGAGAGCCGTGAACCATCTACCGTCGGGAACAGCTAGATGCCGACTGATGGGCAGTGAAGGCCTTCGTTGTTTACACACCTGGATTGCGATAACTTGAAAGCAACCCAGTTATCAGCGTTCCATGCCTTCCTTCATGCAAAGGGTGTCTGCACTCTGGAGGAACCCTGAGCTGCAGTAGAAAATACAATTAGCCTACCACTGCTCCTGGGAGCTGCTCCACGATGTCTGTCTGCCTCAAGCGGCAACTACACTTTAAGTCCGGCTTCAAAACCTACAGGGTTTTCCCAAACTGGTAGATAGTCTAGAGAAGTACTGTCACCTAGGCCTAACTGAGCCCTCACCTTGATATCCTTACACCACAGTAAGGACTCCCAGCATGGCAATGGTTACTAGTGTCACGAACCACTGTGTCCACGGGATGTACGAGAGAGAGTCCGATGCGACTTGTTAATACGCTGCTTTGTCCCGCTGGAAATTGAGTCTTCCTGGGAAGTTGATTTTCCTCATTGCAAAGTAGGGAGTTTGCGGCCTCAGGGTTACCTGGTAAACACGGTTGTTGCCCATCTTCTCTATGCTGCACAGTCGTCTTTGGGAGGACAAGTTATCTTCCACGAGAGAACACTTGGCTTTCAATTCCTGCCACGTCCTCATCCCTCCAAAATTGTTCGTGAGTACGCCCACAACCCTGGACGACTCGCCTCAGGCCAACGTTCTACTTCTCTCGTCACAGACATAGGCGGGCCGCAGGCTCACGGCAGCGTTTGCCAAAGCGGTGCTTTAAATCTAGGAAGCGTTTCTGGCGTCTTAGGACACGGGGGTCTGCACTAGGATCCAAGATGTAAACGATGGACTGCCCATCCTTTCCGGGCCTTGTGAGCGATGCTCAGTTGAGGGCAACTATAGGCCGAAAGAAGGGCTGTGAAGGGCGTCTTTTGTTAAAATGCTAGGATGCGGCAAGTTGAATCGACTGTAGTATCTCCGTGCTATGCGAACCTTGGACATGCCATGGAGAGACGGAAACAGCAGGGTGAATGCTCTGCGGTCCATTTTGAAACTAAGGCTTGAAGGGAAACTTTATTTTCCTCATTGGGATTTAGAGAGCTGCGGGCTCAGTTCTCCCTGGGAAACAGTGTGGTTGCACAGTTGCCTTTGTGATGACAAGAGACTTTCCTGGAAGGAAACTGGATGTTGCCGTTCCTCGGTAAGTGCTCCTACTTCAGTTGTCCTCAGGGAAGGGGAGAACCACACGGGGCCTCTGGGCTTAAGCTAATGTAAAGGTTTTCTCATGAACGAGGTAAGCATGCAACACACACCATGCAGCCTTAGTCCCTGGTTTTCTTGAACTCTAGGAAGCATATCAGGTTCTCTCTTGAGTCGCGGGTCTGCACTAGGATCCGAAATGGACTAAAAGGGCCTCCTGTGTCTTCAGGGAGTTGTGAGCAATGCACCGCTGGCAGCAGCTAGATGCCGAATCATGGGCAGTGAAGGGCTTCGTCAGAGAAACACCTAGGTTGGGATAGCTTAGAAACAGCCAGCTATCAGCGTTCTGTTCATTCCTTCATGCAAAACGTGTCTGCTTTTCTGCCGAACCCAGAGCACACAAAACATACAGTGATCCGACCCCGCCTTCAGGGAACTCGCACGTGATGCAATTTACCCCAGGCGGCCACTGGACTTTCAGTGTAGCCTGAAAAATTTCAGGCTCTCCCTTGAAAGCCAGGTATTCTGGAGATACATTGTACACACCGGCCTCACTAACCCATGACTTGCTAATCCTTTCACCACAATCACGACCCCCCGTATCACAAAGTGTATCACAAAGTTTACTCACTAAAGGGTCTAGGTGGTCAGCTGAACGTCCAGTAGGGAGTCAGAAACTGCAGCATAAGACGCTCTGCCCTCACCTTGGAGACTGAAGCGTGATGGGAAGATTATTTGGCACACTGGAATGATGACATGCGGCCTCAAGGTTACCTGATGAACAGTGTAGTGGCCTATCTTTTCTTCATTGCAGAATTGCCTTTGTGAGGACAAGTGATTTCCGCCCCCCACCCCGTGAGGCATACGTGGCCTTTCACTCCCTGCTAGGTGCTCAACCCTCAGCAATCGTCGGTGAATAAGCCAAACATAGAGGAGGACTGTCCCCAAGCTAAGGTACTGTTTTGTTCCTCACACAGATAGGCAGGCAACAGGTTCCAGGCAGCGTTTGTCAAAGCGGTGCTTTAAGTGTAGGAAGCATTTCTGGTGTCTTAGGACTAAGAGGTCTGCACTGGGATCCAAGATGTACACAAGGGACCGCCCGTCGCTTCTAGGAGCTGAGAGAACTGTTCGGCTGAGGACAACCATATGCCGAAAGAAGGGCAGTAAAGGCCTTCTTTTGCTAAACATCTAGCATGTGGTAAGTGAAACAACTCAAGTATCTCCCTTCTAACGCACTTTGGGAGTACAAACTAGAGAAAGACACAGCAGGGTGAATGCTCTGTGTGGTCCCTTGTGAAAGTAAGGCTGCGAGTGAAACTTTATTTTCCTCATTGGGATTTACAGAGCCGCGGGCTCAATTCTCCCCAAGAAACACTGTTGCTGCACAGCTTCTCTTCGTAACACAATTGCCCTCGTGATGACGTGAGTTTCTAGGCAAGAAACTTGGAGGGTGCCATCCCTTGGTAGGTGGTCAAACTTCAGTAGTCTTCAGGAATGGTCCCACCACATGGGGCCTCTAGCCTCAATCTAACGTCCAGGTGTTCTCATGACAGTCTTGGCGAAGCAACAGATCGCATAGAGCCTTAGTCCCTGTGGTTCTTGAAGTCTAGGAAGCATATCAGCTCTCTTTTGGACTCGCAGGTCAGCGCTAGGTTCCGAAACGTACTGAGAAAGGACTGCCTGTGTCTTCGGGGAGCCGTGAACCATCTACCGTCGGGAACAGCTAGATGCCGACTGATGGGCAGTGAAGGCCTTCGTTGTTTACACACCTGGATTGCGATAGCTTGAAAGCAACCCAGTTATCAACGTTCCATGCCTTCCTTCATGCAAAGGGTGTCTGCACTCTGGAGGAACCCTGAGCTGCAGTAGAAAATACAATTAGCCTACCACTGCTCCTGGGAGCTGCTCCACGATGTCTGTCTGCCTCAAGCGGCAACTACACTTTAAGTCCGGCTTCAAAACCTACAGGGATTTCCCGAACTGGTAGATAGTCTAGAGAAGTACTGTCACCTAGGCCTAACTGAGCCCTCACCTTGATATCCTTACACCACAGTAAGGACTCCCAGCATGGCAATGGTTACTAGTGTCACGAGCCACTGTGTCCACGGGATGTACAAGAGAGAGTCCGATGCGACTTGTTAATACGCTCCTTTGTCCTGCTGGAAATTGAGTCTTCCTGGGAAGTTGATTTTCCTCATTGCAAAGTAGGGAGTTTGCGGCCTCAGGGTTACCTGGTAAACACGGTTGTTGCCCATCTTCTCTATGCTGCACAGTCGTCTTTGGGAGGACAAGTTATCTTCCACGAGAGAACACTTGGCTTTCAATTCCTGCCACGTCCTCATCCCTCCAAAATTGTTCGTGAGTACGCCCACAACCCTGGACGACTCGCCTCAGGCCAACGTTCTACTTCTCTCGTCACAGACATAGGCGGGCCGCAGGCTCACGGCAGCGTTTGCCAAAGCGGTGCTTTAAATCTAGGAAGCGTTTCTGGCGTCTTAGGACACGGGGGTCTGCACTAGGATCCAAGATGTAAACGATGGACTGCCCATCCTTTCCGGGCCTTGTGAGCGATGCTCAGTTGAGGGCAACTATAGGCCGAAAGAAGGGCTGTGAAGGGCGTCTTTTGTTAAAATGCTAGGATGCGGCAAGTTGAATCGACTGTAGTATCTCCGTGCTATGCGAACCTTGGACATGCCATGGAGAGACGGAAACAGCAGGGTGAATGCTCTGCGGTCCATTTTGAAACTAAGGCTTGAAGGGAAACTTTATTTTCCTCATTGGGATTTAGAGAGCTGCGGGCTCAGTTCTCCCTGGGAAACAGTGTGGTTGCACAGTTGCCTTTGTGATGACAAGAGACTTTCCTGGAAGGAAACTGGATGTTGCCGTTCCTCGGTAAGTGCTCCTACTTCAGTTGTCCTCAGGGAAGGGGAGAACCACACGGGGCCTCTGGGCTTAAGCTAATGTAAAGGTTTTCTCATGAACGAGGTAAGCATGCAACACACACCATGCAGCCTTAGTCCCTGGTTTTCTTGAACTCTAGGAAGCATATCAGGTTCTCTCTTGAGTCACGGGTCTGCACTAGGATCCGAAATGGACTAAAAGGGCCTCCTGTGTCTTCAGGGAGTTGTGAGCAATGCACCGCTGGCAGCAGCTAGATGCCGAATCATGGGCAGTGAAGGGCTTCGTCAGAGAAACACCTAGGTTGGGATAGCTTAGAAACAGCCAGCTATCAGCGTTCTGTTCATTCCTTCATGCAAAACGTGTCTGCTTTTCTGCCGAACCCAGAGCACACAAAACATACAGTGATCCGACCCCGCCTTCAGGGAACTTGCACGTGATGCAATTTACCCCAGGCGGCCACTGGGCTTTCAGTGTAGCCTGAAAAATTTCAGGCTCTCCCTTGAAAGCCAGGTATTCTGGAGATACATTGTACACACCGGCCTCACTAACCCATGACTTGCTAATCCTTTCACCACAATCACGACCCCCCGTATCACAAAGTGTATCACAAAGTTTACTCACTAAAGGGTCTAGGTGGTCAGCTGAACGTCCAGTAGGGTGTCAGAAACTGCAGCATAAGACGCTGTGCCCTCGCCTTGGAGACTGAAGCGCGATGGGAAGATTATTTGGCACACTGGAATGACGACATGCGGCCTCAAGGTTACCTGATGAACAGTGTAGTGGCCTATCTTTTCTTCATTGCAGAATTGCCTTTGTGAGGACAAGTAATATCCCCCCCGCCCCGTGAGGCAAACGTGGCCTTTCAGTCCCTGCTAGGTGCTCAGCCCTCAGCAATCGTCGGTGAGTAAGCCAAACAAATAGGAGGACTGGGTCCAACCTAAGTTACTGTTCTGTTCGTCACACAGATAGGCAGGCAACGGGTTCCAGGCAGCGTTTGTCAAAGCGGTGCTTTAAGTGTAGGAAGCATTTCTGGTGTCTTAGGACTAAGAGGTCTGCACTGGGATCCAAGATGTACACAAGGGACCGCCCGTCGCTCCTAGGAGCTGAGAGAACTGTTCGGCTGAGGACAACCATATGCCGAAAGAAGGGCAGTAAAGGCCTTCTTTTGCTAAACATCTAGCATGTGGTAAGTGAAACAACTCAAGTATCTCCCTTCTAACGCACTTTGGGAGTACAAACTAGAGAAAGACACAGCAGGGTGAATGCTCTGTGTGGTCCCTTGTGAAAGTAAGGCTGCGAGTGAAACTTTATTTTCCTCATTGGGATTTACAGAGCCGCGGGCTCAATTCTCCCCAAGAAACACTGTTGCTGCACAGCTTCTCTTCGTAACACAATTGCCCTCGTGATGACGTGAGTTTCTAGGCAAGAAACTTGGAGGGTGCCATCCCTTGGTAGGTGGTCAAACTTCAGTAGTCTTCAGGAATGGTCCCACCACATGGGGCCTCTAGCCTCAATCTAACGTCCAGGTGTTCTCATGACAGTCTTGGCGAAGCAACAGATCGCATAGAGCCTTAGTCCCTGTGGTTCTTGAAGTCTAGGAAGCATATCAGCTCTCTTTTGGACTCGCAGGTCAGCGCTAGGTTCCGAAACGTACTGAGAAAGGACTGCCTGTGTCTTCGGGGAGCCGTGAACCATCTACCGTCGGGAACAGCTAGATGCCGACTGATGGGCAGTGAAGGCCTTCGTTGTTTACACACCTGGATTGCGATAGCTTGAAAGCAACCCAGTTATCAACGTTCCATGCCTTCCTTCATGCAAAGGGTGTCTGCACTCTGGAGGAACCCTGAGCTGCAGTAGAAAATACAATTAGCCTACCACTGCTCCTGGGAGCTGCTCCACGATGTCTGTCTGCCTCAAGCGGCAACTACACTTTAAGTCCGGCTTCAAAACCTACAGGGATTTCCCGAACTGGTAGATAGTCTAGAGAAGTACTGTCACCTAGGCCTAACTGAGCCCTCACCTTGATATCCTTACACCACAGTAAGGACTCCCAGCATGGCAATGGTTACTAGTGTCACGAGCCACTGTGTCCACGGGATGTACGAGAGAGAGTCCGATGCGACTTGTTAATACGCTGCTTTGTCCCGCTGGAAATTGAGTCTTCCTGGGAAGTTGATTTTCCTCATTGCAAAGTAGGGAGTTTGCGGCCTCAGGGTTACCTGGTAAACACGGTTGTTGCCCATCTTCTCTATGCTGCACAGTCGTCTTTGGGAGGACAAGTTATCTTCCACGAGAGAACACTTGGCTTTCAATTCCTGCCACGTCCTCATCCCTCCAAAATTGTTCGTGAGTACGCCCACAACCCTGGACGACTCGCCTCAGGCCAACGTTCTACTTCTCTCGTCACAGACATAGGCGGGCCGCAGGCTCACGGCAGCGTTTGCCAAAGCGGTGCTTTAAATCTAGGAAGCGTTTCTGGCGTCTTAGGACACGGGGGTCTGCACTAGGATCCAAGATGTAAACGATGGACTGCCCATCCTTTCCGGGCCTTGTGAGCGATGCTCAGTTGAGGGCAACTATAGGCCGAAAGAAGGGCTGTGAAGGGCGTCTTTTGTTAAAATGCTAGGATGCGGCAAGTTGAATCGACTGTAGTATCTCCGTGCTATGCGAACCTTGGACATGCCATGGAGAGACGGAAACAGCAGGGTGAATGCTCTGCGGTCCATTTTGAAACTAAGGCTTGAAGGGAAACTTTATTTTCCTCATTGGGATTTAGAGAGCTGCGGGCTCAGTTCTCCCTGGGAAACAGTGTGGTTGCACAGTT
Source organism: Leucopleurus acutus (assembly GCF_964270905.1). Taxonomy (NCBI): domain Eukaryota; kingdom Metazoa; phylum Chordata; class Mammalia; order Artiodactyla; family Delphinidae; genus Leucopleurus; species Leucopleurus acutus. The sequence continues at coordinate 72,491 of NW_028138747.1, read as the reverse complement.
GCCTTTGTGATGACAAGAGACTTTCCTGGAAGGAAACTGGATGTTGCCGTTCCTCGGTAAGTGCTCCTACTTCAGTTGTCCTCAGGGAAGGGAAGAACCACATGGGGCCTCTGGGCTTAAGCTAATGTAAAGGTTTTCTCATGAACGAGGTAAGCATGCAACACACACCATGCAGCCTTAGTCCCTGGTTTTCTTGAACTCTAGGAAGCATATCAGGTTCTCTCTTGAGTCACGGGTCTGCACTAGGATCCGAAATGGACTAAAAGGGCCTCCTGTGTCTTCAGGGAGTTGTGAGCAATGCACCGCTGGCAGCAGCTAGATGCCGAATCATGGGCAGTGAAGGGCTTCGTCAGAGAAACACCTAGGTTGGGATAGCTTAGAAACAGCCAGCTATCAGCGTTCTGTTCATTCCTTCATGCAAAACGTGTCTGCTTTTCTGCCGAACCCAGAGCACACAAAACATACAGTGATCCGACCCCGCCTTCAGGGAACTCGCACGTGATGCAATTTACCCCAGGCGGCCACTGGACTTTCAGTGTAGCCTGAAAAATTTCAGGCTCTCCCTTGAAAGCCAGGTATTCTGGAGATACATTGTACACACCGGCCTCACTAACCCATGACTTGCTAATCCTTTCACCACAATCACGACCCCGTATCACAAAGTGTATCACAAAGTTTACTCACTAAAGGGTCTAGGTGGTCAGCTGAACGTCCAGTAGGGAGTCAGAAACTGCAGCATAAGACGCTGTGCCCTCGCCTTGGAGACTGAAGCGCGATGGGAAGATTATTTGGCACACTGGAATGACGACATGCGGCCTCAAGGTTACCTGATGAACAGTGTAGTGGCCTATCTTTTCTTCATTGCAGAATTGCCTTTGTGAGGACAAGTAATATCCCCCCCGTCCCGTGAGGCAAACGTGGCCTTTCAGTCCCTGCTAGGTGCTCAGCCCTCAGCAATCGTCGGTGAGTAAGCCAAACAAATAGGAGGACTGGGTCCAACCTAAGTTACTGTTCTGTTCGTCACACAGATAGGCAGGCAACGGGTTCCAGGCAGCGTTTGTCAACGCGGTGCTTTAAGTGTAGGAAGCATTTCTGGTGTCTTAGGACTAAGAGGTCTGCACTGGGATCCAAGATGTACACAAGGGACCGCCCGTCGCTCCTAGGAGCTGAGAGAACTGTTCGGCTGAGGACAACCATATGCCGAAAGAAGGGCAGTAAAGGCCTTCTTTTGCTAAACATCTAGCATGTGGTAAGTGAAACAACTCAAGTATCTCCCTTCTAACGCACTTTGGGAGTACAAACTAGAGAAAGACACAGCAGGGTGAATGCTCTGTGTGGTCCCTTGTGAAAGTAAGGCTGCGAGTGAAACTTTATTTTCCTCATTGGGATTTACAGAGCCGCAGGCTCAATTCTCCCCAAGAAACACTGTTGCTGCACAGCTTCTCTTCGTAACACAATTGCCCTCGTGATGACGTGAGTTTCTAGGCAAGAAACTTGGAGGGTGCCATCCCTTGGTAGGTGGTCAAACTTCAGTAGTCTTCAGGAATGGTCCCACCACATGGGGCCTCTAGCCTCAATCTAACGTCCAGGTGTTCTCATGACAGTCTTGGCGAAGCAACAGATCGCATAGAGCCTTAGTCCCTGTGGTTCTTGAAGTCTAGGAAGCATATCAGCTCTCTTTTGGACTCGCAGGTCAGCGCTAGGTTCCGAAACGTACTGAGAAAGGACTGCCTGTGTCTTCGGGGAGCCGTGAACCATCTACCGTCGGGAACAGCTAGATGCCGACTGATGGGCAGTGAAGGGCTTCGTTGTTTACACACCTGGATTGCGATAACTTGAAAGCAACCCAGTTATCAGCGTTCCATGCCTTCCTTCATGCAAAGGGTGTCTGCACTCTGGAGGAACCCTGAGCTGCAGTAGAAAATACAATTAGCCTACCACTGCTCCTGGGAGCTGCTCCACGATGTCTGTCTGCCTCAAGCGGCAACTACACTTTAAGTCCGGCTTCAAAACCTACAGGGTTTTCCCGAACTGGTAGATAGTCTAGAGAAGTACTGTCACCTAGGCCTAACTGAGCCCTCACCTTGATATCCTTACACCACAGTAAGGACTCCCAGCATGGCAATGGTTACTAGTGTCACGAGCCACTGTGTCCACGGGATGTACGAGAGAGAGTCCGATGCGACTTGTTAATACGCTGCTTTGTCCCGCTGGAAATTGAGTCTTCCTGGGAAGTTGATTTTCCTCATTGCAAAGTAGGGAGTTTGCGGCCTCAGGGTTACCTGGTAAACACGGTTGTTGCCCATCTTCTCTATGCTGCACAGTCGTCTTTGGGAGGACAAGTTATCTTCCACGAGAGAACACTTGGCTTTCAATTCCTGCCACGTCCTCATCCCTCCAAAATTGTTCGTGAGTACGCCCACAACCCTGGACGACTCGCCTCAGGCCAACGTTCTACTTCTCTCGTCACAGACATAGGCGGGCCGCAGGCTCACGGCAGCGTTTGCCAAAGCGGTGCTTTAAATCTAGGAAGCGTTTCTGGCGTCTTAGGACACGGGGGTCTGCACTAGGATCCAAGATGTAAACGACGGACTGCCCGTCCTTTCCGGGCCTTGTGAGCGATGCTCAGTTGAGGGCAACTATAGGCCGAAAGAAGGGCTGTGAAGGGCGTCTTTTGTTAAAATGCTAGGATGCGGCAAGTTGAAACGACTGTAGTATCTCCGTGCTATGCGCACCTTGGACGTGCCATGGAGAGACGGAAACAGCAGGGTGAATGCTCTGCGGTCCATTTTGAAACTAAGGCTTGAAGGGAAACTTTATTTTCCTCATTGGGATTTAGAGAGCTGCGGGCTCAGTTCTCCCTGGGAAACAGTGTGGTTGCACAGTTGCCTTTGTGATGACAAGTGAGTTTCCTGGAAGGAAACTGGATGTTGCCGTTCCTCGGTAAGTGCTCCTACTTCGGTTGTCCTCAGGGAAGGGGAGAACCACACGGGGCCTCTGGCCTTAAGCTAATGTTCAGGTTTTCTCATGAACGAGGTAGGCATGCAACACACACCATGCAGCCTTAGTCCCTGGGTTTCTTGAACTCTAGGAAGCATATCAGCTCCTCTCTTGAGTCGCGGGTCTGCACTAGGATCCGAAATGGACTAAAAGGGCCTCCTGTGTCTTCAGGGAGTTGTGAGCAATGCACCGCTGGCAGCAGCTAGATGCCGAATCATGGGCAGTGAAGGGCTTCGTCAGAGAAACACCTAGGTTGGGATAGCTTAGAAACAGCCAGCTATCAGCGTTCTGTTCATTCCTTCATGCAAAACGTGTCTGCTTTTCTGCCGAACCCAGAGCACACAAAACATACAGTGATCCGACCCCGCCTTCAGGGAACTCGCACGTGATGCAATTTACCCCAGGCGGCCACTGGACTTTCAGTGTAGCCTGAAAAATTTCAGGCTCTCCCTTGAAAGCCAGGTATTCTGGAGATACATTGTACACACCGGCCTCACTAACCCATGACTTGCTAATCCTTTCACCACAATCACGACCCCGTATCACAAAGTGTATCACAAAGTTTACTCACTAAAGGGTCTAGGTGGTCAGCTGAACGTCCAGTAGGGAGTCAGAAACTGCAGCATAAGACGCTGTGCCCTCGCCTTGGAGACTGAAGCGCGATGGGAAGATTATTTGGCACACTGGAATGACGACATGCGGCCTCAAGGTTACCTGATGAACAGTGTAGTGGCCTATCTTTTCTTCCTTGCAGAATTGCCTTTGTGAGGACAAGTAATATCCCCCCCGCCCCGTGAGGCAAACGTGGCCTTTCAGTCCCTGCTAGGTGCTCAGCCCTCAGCAATCGTCGGTGAGTAAGCCAAACAAATAGGAGGACTGGGTCCAACCTAAGTTACTGTTCTGTTCGTCACACAGATAGGCAGGCAACGGGTTCCAGGCAGCGTTTGTCAACGCGGTGCTTTAAGTGTAGGAAGCATTTCTGGTGTCTTAGGACTAAGAGGTCTGCACTGGGATCCAAGATGTACACAAGGGACCGCCCGTCGCTCCTAGGAGCTGAGAGAACTGTTCGGCTGAGGACAACCATATGCCGAAAGAAGGGCAGTAAAGGCCTTCTTTTGCTAAACATCTAGCATGTGGTAAGTGAAACAACTCAAGTATCTCCCTTCTAACGCACTTTGGGAGTACAAACTAGAGAAAGACACAGCAGGGTGAATGCTCTGTGTGGTCCCTTGTGAAAGTAAGGCTGCGAGTGAAACTTTATTTTCCTCATTGGGATTTACAGAGCCGCGGGCTCAATTCTCCCCAAGAAACACTGTTGCTGCACAGCTTCTCTTCGTAACACAATTGCCCTCGTGATGACGTGAGTTTCTAGGCAAGAAACTTGGAGGGTGCCATCCCTTGGTAGGTGGTCAAACTTCAGTAGTCTTCAGGAATGGTCCCACCACATGGGGCCTCTAGCCTCAATCTAACGTCCAGGTGTTCTCATGACAGTCTTGGCGAAGCAACAGATCGCATAGAGCCTTAGTCCCTGTGGTTCTTGAAGTCTAGGAAGCATATCAGCTCTCTTTTGGACTCGCAGGTCAGCGCTAGGTTCCGAAACGTACTGAGAAAGGACTGCCTGTGTCTTCGGGGAGCCGTGAACCATCTACCGTCGGGAACAGCTAGATGCCGACTGATGGGCAGTGAAGGCCTTCGTTGTTTACACACCTGGATTGCGATAACTTGAAAGCAACCCAGTTATCAGCGTTCCATGCCTTCCTTCATGCAAAGGGTGTCTGCACTCTGGAGGAACCCTGAGCTGCAGTAGAAAATACAATTAGCCTACCACTGCTCCTGGGAGCTGCTCCACGATGTCTGTCTGCCTCAAGCGGCAACTACACTTTAAGTCCGGCTTCAAAACCTACAGGGTTTTCCCGAACTGGTAGATAGTCTAGAGAAGTACTGTCACCTAGGCCTAACTGAGCCCTCACCTTGATATCCTTACACCACAGTAAGGACTCCCAGCATGGCAATGGTTACTAGTGTCACGAGCCACTGTGTCCACGGGATGTACGAGAGAGAGTCCGATGCGACTTGTTAATACGCTGCTTTGTCCCGCTGGAAATTGAGTCTTCCTGGGAAGTTGATTTTCCTCATTGCAAAGTAGGGAGTTTGCGGCCTCAGGGTTACCTGGTAAACACGGTTGTTGCCCATCTTCTCTATGCTGCACAGTCGTCTTTGGGAGGACAAGTTATCTTCCACGAGAGAACACTTGGCTTTCAATTCCTGCCACGTCCTCATCCCTCCAAAATTGTTCGTGAGTACGCCCACAACCCTGGACGACTCGCCTCAGGCCAACGTTCTACTTCTCTCGTCACAGACATAGGCGGGCCGCAGGCTCACGGCAGCGTTTGCCAAAGCGGTGCTTTAAATCTAGGAAGCGTTTCTGGCGTCTTAGGACACGGGGGTCTGCACTAGGATCCAAGATGTAAACGACGGACTGCCCGTCCTTTCCGGGCCTTGTGAGCGATGCTCAGTTGAGGGCAACTATAGGCCGAAAGAAGGGCTGTGAAGGGCGTCTTTTGTTAAAATGCTAGGATGCGGCAAGTTGAAACGACTGTAGTATCTCCGTGCTATGCGCACCTTGGACGTGCCATGGAGAGACGGAAACAGCAGGGTGAATGCTCTGCGGTCCATTTTGAAACTAAGGCTTGAAGGGAAACTTTATTTTCCTCATTGGGATTTAGAGAGCTGCGGGCTCAGTTCTCCCTGGGAAACAGTGTGGTTGCACAGTTGCCTTTGTGATGACAAGTGAGTTTCCTGGAAGGAAACTGGATGTTGCCGTTCCTCGGTAAGTGCTCCTACTTCGGTTGTCCTCAGGGAAGGGGAGAACCACACGGGGCCTCTGGCCTTAAGCTAATGTTCAGGTTTTCTCATGAACGAGGTAGGCATGCAACACACACCATGCAGCCTTAGTCCCTGGGTTTCTTGAACTCTAGGAAGCATATCAGCTCCTCTCTTGAGTCGCGGGTCTGCACTAGGATCCGAAATGGACTAAAAGGGCCTCCTGTGTCTTCAGGGAGTTGTGAGCAATGCACCGCTGGCAGCAGCTAGATGCCGAATCATGGGCAGTGAAGGGCTTCGTCAGAGAAACACCTAGGTTGGGATAGCTTAGAAACAGCCAGCTATCAGCGTTCTGTTCATTCCTTCATGCAAAACGTGTCTGCTTTTCTGCCGAACCCAGAGCACACAAAACATACAGTGATCCGACCCCGCCTTCAGGGAACTCGCACGTGATGCAATTTACCCCAGGCGGCCACTGGACTTTCAGTGTAGCCTGAAAAATTTCAGGCTCTCCCTTGAAAGCCAGGTATTCTGGAGATACATTGTACACACCGGCCTCACTAACCCATGACTTGCTAATCCTTTCACCACAATCACGACCCCGTATCACAAAGTGTATCACAAAGTTTACTCACTAAAGGGTCTAGGTGGTCAGCTGAACGTCCAGTAGGGAGTCAGAAACTGCAGCATAAGACGCTGTGCCCTCGCCTTGGAGACTGAAGCGCGATGGGAAGATTATTTGGCACACTGGAATGACGACATGCGGCCTCAAGGTTACCTGATGAACAGTGTAGTGGCCTATCTTTTCTTCATTGCAGAATTGCCTTTGTGAGGACAAGTAATATCCCCCCCGTCCCGTGAGGCAAACGTGGCCTTTCAGTCCCTGCTAGGTGCTCAGCCCTCAGCAATCGTCGGTGAGTAAGCCAAACAAATAGGAGGACTGGGTCCAACCTAAGTTACTGTTCTGTTCGTCACACAGATAGGCAGGCAACGGGTTCCAGGCAGCGTTTGTCAACGCGGTGCTTTAAGTGTAGGAAGCATTTCTGGTGTCTTAGGACTAAGAGGTCTGCACTGGGATCCAAGATGTACACAAGGGACCGCCCGTCGCTCCTAGGAGCTGAGAGAACTGTTCGGCTGAGGACAACCATATGCCGAAAGAAGGGCAGTAAAGGCCTTCTTTTGCTAAACATCTAGCATGTGGTAAGTGAAACAACTCAAGTATCTCCCTTCTAACGCACTTTGGGAGTACAAACTAGAGAAAGACACAGCAGGGTGAATGCTCTGTGTGGTCCCTTGTGAAAGTAAGGCTGCGAGTGAAACTTTATTTTCCTCATTGGGATTTACAGAGCCGCGGGCTCAATTCTCCCCAAGAAACACTGTTGCTGCACAGCTTCTCTTCGTAACACAATTGCCCTCGTGATGACGTGAGTTTCTAGGCAAGAAACTTGGAGGGTGCCATCCCTTGGTAGGTGGTCAAACTTCAGTAGTCTTCAGGAATGGTCCCACCACATGGGGCCTCTAGCCTCAATCTAACGTCCAGGTGTTCTCATGACAGTCTTGGCGAAGCAACAGATCGCATAGAGCCTTAGTCCCTGTGGTTCTTGAAGTCTAGGAAGCATATCAGCTCTCTTTTGGACTCGCAGGTCAGCGCTAGGTTCCGAAACGTACTGAGAAAGGACTGCCTGTGTCTTCGGGGAGCCGTGAACCATCTACCGTCGGGAACAGCTAGATGCCGACTGATGGGCAGTGAAGGCCTTCGTTGTTTACACACCTGGATTGCGATAACTTGAAAGCAACCCAGTTATCAGCGTTCCATGCCTTCCTTCATGCAAAGGGTGTCTGCACTCTGGAGGAACCCTGAGCTGCAGTAGAAAATACAATTAGCCTACCACTGCTCCTGGGAGCTGCTCCACGATGTCTGTCTGCCTCAAGCGGCAACTACACTTTAAGTCCAGCTTCAAAACCTACAGGGTTTTCCCGAACTGGTAGATAGTCTAGAGAAGTACTGTCACCTAGGCCTAACTGAGCCCTCACCTTGATATCCTTACACCACAGTAAGGACTCCCAGCATGGCAATGGTTACTAGTGTCACGAGCCACTGTGTCCACGGGATGTACGAGAGAGAGTCCGATGCGACTTGTTAATACGCTGCTTTGTCCCGCTGGAAATTGAGTCTTCCTGGGAAGTTGATTTTCCTCATTGCAAAGTAGGGAGTTTGCGGCCTCAGGGTTACCTGGTAAACACGGTTGTTGCCCATCTTCTCTATGCTGCACAGTCGTCTTTGGGAGGACAAGTTATCTTCCACGAGAGAACACTTGGCTTTCAATTCCTGCCACGTCCTCATCCCTCCAAAATTGTTCGTGAGTACGCCCACAACCCTGGACGACTCGCCTCAGGCCAACGTTCTACTTCTCTCGTCACAGACATAGGCGGGCCGCAGGCTCACGGCAGCGTTTGCCAAAGCGGTGCTTTAAATCTAGGAAGCGTTTCTGGCGTCTTAGGACACGGGGGTCTGCACTAGGATCCAAGATGTAAACGACGGACTGCCCGTCCTTTCCGGGCCTTGTGAGCGATGCTCAGTTGAGGGCAACTATAGGCCGAAAGAAGGGCTGTGAAGGGCGTCTTTTGTTAAAATGCTAGGATGCGGCAAGTTGAAACGACTGTAGTATCTCCGTGCTATGCGCACCTTGGACGTGCCATGGAGAGACGGAAACAGCAGGGTGAATGCTCTGCGGTCCATTTTGAAACTAAGGCTTGAAGGGAAACTTTATTTTCCTCATTGGGATTTAGAGAGCTGCGGGCTCAGTTCTCCCTGGGAAACAGTGTGGTTGCACAGTTGCCTTTGTGATGACAAGTGAGTTTCCTGGAAGGAAACTGGATGTTGCCGTTCCTCGGTAAGTGCTCCTACTTCGGTTGTCCTCAGGGAAGGGGAGAACCACACGGGGCCTCTGGCCTTAAGCTAATGTTCAGGTTTTCTCATGAACGAGGTAGGCATGCAACACACACCATGCAGCCTTAGTCCCTGGGTTTCTTGAACTCTAGGAAGCATATCAGCTCCTCTCTTGAGTCGCGGGTCTGCACTAGGATCCGAAATGGACTAAAAGGGCCTCCTGTGTCTTCAGGGAGTTGTGAGCAATGCACCGCTGGCAGCAGCTAGATGCCGAATCATGGGCAGTGAAGGGCTTCGTCAGAGAAACACCTAGGTTGGGATAGCTTAGAAACAGCCAGCTATCAGCGTTCTGTTCATTCCTTCATGCAAAACGTGTCTGCTTTTCTGCCGAACCCAGAGCACACAAAACATACAGTGATCCGACCCCGCCTTCAGGGAACTCGCACGTGATGCAATTTACCCCAGGCGGCCACTGGACTTTCAGTGTAGCCTGAAAAATTTCAGGCTCTCCCTTGAAAGCCAGGTATTCTGGAGATACATTGTACACACCGGCCTCACTAACCCATGACTTGCTAATCCTTTCACCACAATCACGACCCCGTATCACAAAGTGTATCACAAAGTTTACTCACTAAAGGGTCTAGGTGGTCAGCTGAACGTCCAGTAGGGAGTCAGAAACTGCAGCATAAGACGCTGTGCCCTCGCCTTGGAGACTGAAGCGCGATGGGAAGATTATTTGGCACACTGGAATGACGACATGCGGCCTCAAGGTTACCTGATGAACAGTGTAGTGGCCTATCTTTTCTTCATTGCAGAATTGCCTTTGTGAGGACAAGTAATATCCCCCCCGTCCCGTGAGGCAAACGTGGCCTTTCAGTCCCTGCTAGGTGCTCAGCCCTCAGCAATCGTCGGTGAGTAAGCCAAACAAATAGGAGGACTGGGTCCAACCTAAGTTACTGTTCTGTTCGTCACACAGATAGGAAGGCAACGGGTTCCAGGCAGCGTTTGTCAACGCAGTGCTTTAAGTGTAGGAAGCATTTCTGGTGTCTTAGGACTAAGAGGTCTGCACTGGGATCCAAGATGTACACAAGGGACCGCCCGTCGCTCCTAGGAGCTGAGAGAACTGTTCGGCTGAGGACAACCATATGCCGAAAGAAGGGCAGTAAAGGCCTTCTTTTGCTAAACATCTAGCATGTGGTAAGTGAAACAACTCAAGTATCTCCCTTCTAACGCACTTTGGGAGTACAAACTAGAGAAAGACACAGCAGGGTGAATGCTCTGTGTGGTCCCTTGTGAAAGTAAGGCTGCGAGTGAAACTTTATTTTCCTCATTGGGATTTACAGAGCCGCAGGCTCAATTCTCCCCAAGAAACACTGTTGCTGCACAGCTTCTCTTCGTAACACAATTGCCCTCGTGATGACGTGAGTTTCTAGGCAAGAAACTTGGAGGGTGCCATCCCTTGGTAGGTGGTCAAACTTCAGTAGTCTTCAGGAATGGTCCCACCACATGGGGCCTCTAGCCTCAATCTAACGTCCAGGTGTTCTCATGACAGTCTTGGCGAAGCAACAGATCGCATAGAGCCTTAGTCCCTGTGGTTCTTGAAGTCTAGGAAGCATATCAGCTCTCTTTTGGACTCGCAGGTCAGCGCTAGGTTCCGAAACGTACTGAGAAAGGACTGCCTGTGTCTTCGGGGAGCCGTGAACCATCTACCGTCGGGAACAGCTAGATGCCGACTGATGGGCAGTGAAGGGCTTCGTTGTTTACACACCTGGATTGCGATAACTTGAAAGCAACCCAGTTATCAGCGTTCCATGCCTTCCTTCATGCAAAGGGTGTCTGCACTCTGGAGGAACCCTGAGCTGCAGTAGAAAATACAATTAGCCTACCACTGCTCCTGGGAGCTGCTCCACGATGTCTGTCTGCCTCAAGCGGCAACTACACTTTAAGTCCGGCTTCAAAACCTACAGGGTTTTCCCGAACTGGTAGATAGTCTAGAGAAGTACTGTCACCTAGGCCTAACTGAGCCCTCACCTTGATATCCTTACACCACAGTAAGGACTCCCAGCATGGCAATGGTTACTAGTGTCACGAGCCACTGTGTCCACGGGATGTACGAGAGAGAGTCCGATGCGACTTGTTAATACGCTGCTTTGTCCCGCTGGAAATTGAGTCTTCCTGGGAAGTTGATTTTCCTCATTGCAAAGTAGGGAGTTTGCGGCCTCAGGGTTACCTGGTAAACACGGTTGTTGCCCATCTTCTCTATGCTGCACAGTCGTCTTTGGGAGGACAAGTTATCTTCCACGAGAGAACACTTGGCTTTCAATTCCTGCCACGTCCTCATCCCTCCAAAATTGTTCGTGAGTACGCCCACAACCCTGGACGACTCGCCTCAGGCCAACGTTCTACTTCTCTCGTCACAGACATAGGCGGGCCGCAGGCTCACGGCAGCGTTTGCCAAAGCGGTGCTTTAAATCTAGGAAGCGTTTCTGGCGTCTTAGGACACGGGGGTCTGCACTAGGATCCAAGATGTAAACGACGGACTGCCCGTCCTTTCCGGGCCTTGTGAGCGATGCTCAGTTGAGGGCAACTATAGGCCGAAAGAAGGGCTGTGAAGGGCGTCTTTTGTTAAAATGCTAGAATGCGGCAAGTTGAAACGACTGTAGTATCTCCGTGCTATGCGCACCTTGGACGTGCCATGGAGAGACGGAAACAGCAGGGTGAATGCTCTGCGGTCCATTTTGAAACTAAGGCTTGAAGGGAAACTTTATTTTCCTCATTGGGATTTAGAGAGCTGCGGGCTCAGTTCTCCCTGGGAAACAGTGTGGTTGCACAGTTGCCTTTGTGATGACAAGTGAGTTTCCTGGAAGGAAACTGGATGTTGCCATTCCTCGGTAAGTGCTCCTACTTCGGTTGTCCTCAGGGAAGGGGAGAACCACACGGGGCCTCTGGCCTTAAGCTAATGTTCAGGTTTTCTCATGAACGAGGTAGGCATGCAACACACACCATGCAGCCTTAGTCCCTGGGTTTCTTGAACTCTAGGAAGCATATCAGCTCCTCTCTTGAGTCGCGGGTCTGCACTAGGATCCGAAATGGACTAAAAGGGCCTCCTGTGTCTTCAGGGAGTTGTGAGCAATGCACCGCTGGCAGCAGCTAGATGCCAAATCATGGGCAGTGAAGGGCTTCGTCAGAGAAACACCTAGGTTGGGATAGCTTAGAAACAGCCAGCTATCAGCGTTCTGTTCATTCCTTCATGCAAAACGTGTCTGCTTTTCTGCCGAACCCAGAGCACACAAAACATACAGTGATCCGACCCCGCCTTCAGGGAACTCGCACGTGATGCAATTTACCCCAGGCGGCCACTGGACTTTCAGTGTAGCCTGAAAAATTTCAGGCTCTCCCTTGAAAGCCAGGTATTCTGGAGATACATTGTACACACTGGCCTCACTAACCCATGACTTGCTAATCCTTTCACCACAATCACGACCCCGTATCACAAAGTGTATCACAAAGTTTACTCACTAAAGGGTCTAGGTGGTCAGCTGAACGTCCAGTAGGGAGTCAGAAACTGCAGCATAAGACGCTGTGCCCTCGCCTTGGAGACTGAAGCGCGATGGGAAGATTATTTGGCACACTGGAATGACGACATGCGGCCTCAAGGTTACCTGATGAACAGTGTAGTGGCCTATCTTTTCTTCATTGCAGAATTGCCTTTATGAGGACAAGTAATATCCCCCCCGTCCCGTGAGGCAAACGTGGCCTTTCAGTCCCTGCTAGGTGCTCAGCCCTCAGCAATCGTCGGTGAGTAAGCCAAACAAATAGGAGGACTGGGTCCAACCTAAGTTACTGTTCTGTTCGTCACACAGATAGGCAGGCAACGGGTTCCAGGCAGCGTTTGTCAACGCGGTGCTTTAAGTGTAGGAAGCATTTCTGGTGTCTTAGGACTAAGAGGTCTGCACTGGGATCCAAGATGTACACAAGGGACCGCCCGTCGCTCCTAGGAGCTGAGAGAACTGTTCGGCTGAGGACAACCATATGCCGAAAGAAGGGCAGTAAAGGCCTTCTTTTGCTAAACATCTAGCATGTGGTAAGTGAAACAACTCAAGTATCTCCCTTCTAACGCACTTTGGGAGTACAAACTAGAGAAAGACACAGCAGGGTGAATGCTCTGTGTGGTCCCTTGTGAAAGTAAGGCTGCGAGTGAAACTTTATTTTCCTCATTGGGATTTACAGAGCCGCGGGCTCAATTCTCCCCAAGAAACACTGTTGCTGCACAGCTTCTCTTCGTAACACAATTGCCCTCGTGATGACGTGAGTTTCTAGGCAAGAAACTTGGAGGGTGCCATCCCTTGGTAGGTGGTCAAACTTCAGTAGTCTTCAGGAATGGTCCCACCACATGGGGCCTCTAGCCTCAGTCTAACGTCCAGGTGTTCTCATGACAGTCTTGGCGAAGCAACAGATCACATAGAGCCTTAGTCCCTGTGGTTCCTGAAGTCTAGGAAGCATATCAGCTCTCTTTTGGACTCGCAGGTCAGCGCTAGGTTCCGAAACGTACTGAGAAAGGACTGCCTGTGTCTTCGGGGAGCCGTGAACCATCTACCGTCGGGAACAGCTAGATGCCGACTGATGGGCAGTGAAGGCCTTCGTTGTTTACACACCTGGATTGCGATAACTTGAAAGCAACCCAGTTATCAGCGTTCCATGCCTTCCTTCATGCAAAGGGTGTCTGCACTCTGGAGGAACCCTGAGCTGCAGTAGAAAATACAATTAGCCTACCACTGCTCCTGGGAGCTGCTCCACGATGTCTGTCTGCCTCAAGCGGCAACTACACTTTAAGTCCGGCTTCAAAACCTACAGGGTTTTCCCGAACTGGTAGATAGTCTAGAGAAGTACTGTCACCTAGGCCTAACTGAGCCCTCACCTTGATATCCTTACACCACAGTAAGGACTCCCAGCATGGCAATGGTTACTAGTGTCACGAGCCACTGTGTCCACGGGATGTACGAGAGAGAGTCCGATGCGACTTGTTAATACGCTGCTTTGTCCCGCTGGAAATTGAGTCTTCCTGGGAAGTTGATTTTCCTCATTGCAAAGTAGGGAGTTTGCGGCCTCAGGGTTACCTGGTAAACACGGTTGTTGCCCATCTTCTCTATGCTGCACAGTCGTCTTTGGGAGGACAAGTTATCTTCCACGAGAGAACACTTGGCTTTCAATTCCTGCCACGTCCTCATCCCTCCAAAATTGTTCGTGAGTACGCCCACAACCCTGGACGACTCGCCTCAGGCCAACGTTCTACTTCTCTCGTCACAGACATAGGCGGGCCGCAGGCTCACGGCAGCGTTTGCCAAAGCGGTGCTTTAAATCTAGGAAGCGTTTCTGGCGTCTTAGGACACGGGGGTCTGCACTAGGATCCAAGATGTAAACGACGGACTGCCCGTCCTTTCCGGGCCTTGTGAGCGATGCTCAGTTGAGGGCAACTATAGGCCGAAAGAAGGGCTGTGAAGGGCGTCTTTTGTTAAAATGCTAGGATGCGGCAAGTTGAAACGACTGTAGTATCTCCGTGCTATGCGCACCTTGGACGTGCCATGGAGAGACGGAAACAGCAGGGTGAATGCTCTGCGGTCCATTTTGAAACTAAGGCTTGAAGGGAAACTTTATTTTCCTCATTGGGATTTAGAGAGCTGCGGGCTCAGTTCTCCCTGGGAAACAGTGTGGTTGCACAGTTGCCTTTGTGATGACAAGTGAGTTTCCTGGAAGGAAACTGGATGTTGCCGTTCCTCGGTAAGTGCTCCTACTTCGGTTGTCCTCAGGGAAGGGGAGAACCACACGGGGCCTCTGGCCTTAAGCTAATGTTCAGGTTTTCTCATGAACGAGGTAGGCATGCAACACACACCATGCAGCCTTAGTCCCTGGGTTTCTTGAACTCTAGGAAGCATATCAGGTTCTCTCTTGAGTCGCGGGTCTGCACTAGGATCCGAAATGGACTAAAAGGGCCTCCTGTGTCTTCAGGGAGTTGTGAGCAATGCACCGCTGGCAGCAGCTAGATGCCAAATCATGGGCAGTGAAGGGCTTCGTCAGAGAAACACCTAGGTTGGGATAGCTTAGAAACAGCCAGCTATCAGCGTTCTGTTCATTCCTTCATGCAAAACGTGTCTGCTTTTCTGCCGAACCCAGAGCACACAAAACATACAGTGATCCGACCCCGCCTTCAGGGAACTCGCACGTGATGCAATTTACCCCAGGCGGCCACTGGACTTTCAGTGTAGCCTGAAAAATTTCAGGCTCTCCCTTGAAAGCCAGGTATTCTGGAGATACATTGTACACACTGGCCTCACTAACCCATGACTTGCTAATCCTTTCACCACAATCACGACCCCGTATCACAAAGTGTATCACAAAGTTTACTCACTAAAGGGTCTAGGTGGTCAGCTGAACGTCCAGTAGGGAGTCAGAAACTGCAGCATAAGACGCTGTGCCCTCGCCTTGGAGACTGAAGCGCGATGGGAAGATTATTTGGCACACTGGAATGACGACATGCGGCCTCAAGGTTACCTGATGAACAGTGTAGTGGCCTATCTTTTCTTCATTGCAGAATTGCCTTTATGAGGACAAGTAATATCCCCCCCGTCCCGTGAGGCAAACGTGGCCTTTCAGTCCCTGCTAGGTGCTCAGCCCTCAGCAATCGTCGGTGAGTAAGCCAAACAAATAGGAGGACTGGGTCCAACCTAAGTTACTGTTCTGTTCGTCACACAGATAGGCAGGCAACGGGTTCCAGGCAGCGTTTGTCAACGCGGTGCTTTAAGTGTAGGAAGCATTTCTGGTGTCTTAGGACTAAGAGGTCTGCACTGGGATCCAAGATGTACACAAGGGACCGCCCGTCGCTCCTAGGAGCTGAGAGAACTGTTCGGCTGAGGACAACCATATGCCGAAAGAAGGGCAGTAAAGGCCTTCTTTTGCTAAACATCTAGCATGTGGTAAGTGAAACAACTCAAGTATCTCCCTTCTAACGCACTTTGGGAGTACAAACTAGAGAAAGACACAGCAGGGTGAATGCTCTGTGTGGTCCCTTGTGAAAGTAAGGCTGCGAGTGAAACTTTATTTTCCTCATTGGGATTTACAGAGCCGCGGGCTCAATTCTCCCCAAGAAACACTGTTGCTGCACAGCTTCTCTTCGTAACACAATTGCCCTCGTGATGACGTGAGTTTCTAGGCAAGAAACTTGGAGGGTGCCATCCCTTGGTAGGTGGTCAAACTTCAGTAGTCTTCAGGAATGGTCCCACCACATGGGGCCTCTAGCCTCAATCTAACGTCCAGGTGTTCTCATGACAGTCTTGGCGAAGCAACAGATCGCATAGAGCCTTAGTCCCTGTGGTTCTTGAAGTCTAGGAAGCATATCAGCTCTCTTTTGGACTCGCAGGTCAGCGCTAGGTTCCGAAACGTACTGAGAAAGGACTGCCTGTGTCTTCGGGGAGCCGTGAACCATCTACCGTCGGGAACAGCTAGATGCCGACTGATGGGCAGTGAAGGCCTTCGTTGTTTACACACCTGGATTGCGATAACTTGAAAGCAACCCAGTTATCAGCGTTCCATGCCTTCCTTCATGCAAAGGGTGTCTGCACTCTGGAGGAACCCTGAGCTGCAGTAGAAAATACAATTAGCCTACCACTGCTCCTGGGAGCTGCTCCACGATGTCTGTCTGCCTCAAGCGGCAACTACACTTTAAGTCCGGCTTCAAAACCTACAGGGTTTTCCCGAACTGGTAGATAGTCTAGAGAAGTACTGTCACCTAGGCCTAACTGAGCCCTCACCTTGATATCCTTACACCACAGTAAGGACTCCCAGCATGGCAATGGTTACTAGTGTCACGAACCACTGTGTCCACGGGATGTACGAGAGAGAGTCCGATGCGACTTGTTAATACGCTGCTTTGTCCCGCTGGAAATTGAGTCTTCCTGGGAAGTTGATTTTCCTCATTGCAAAGTAGGGAGTTTGCGGCCTCAGGGTTACCTGGTAAACACGGTTGTTGCCCATCTTCTCTATGCTGCACAGTCGTCTTTGGGAGGACAAGTTATCTTCCACGAGAGAACACTTGGCTTTCAATTCCTGCCACGTCCTCATCCCTCCAAAATTGTTCGTGAGTACGCCCACAACCCTGGACGACTCGCCTCAGGCCAACGTTCTACTTCTCTCGTCACAGACATAGGCGGGCCGCAGGCTCACGGCAGCGTTTGCCAAAGCGGTGCTTTAAATCTAGGAAGCGTTTCTGGCGTCTTAGGACACGGGGGTCTGCACTAGGATCCAAGATGTAAACGATGGACTGCCCATCCTTTCCGGGCCTTGTGAGCGATGCTCAGTTGAGGGCAACTATAGGCCGAAAGAAGGGCTGTGAAGGGCGTCTTTTGTTAAAATGCTAGGATGCGGCAAGTTGAATCGACTGTAGTATCTCCGTGCTATGCGAACCTTGGACATGCCATGGAGAGACGGAAACAGCAGGGTGAATGCTCTGCGGTCCATTTTGAAACTAAGGCTTGAAGGGAAACTTTATTTTCCTCATTGGGATTTAGAGAGCTGCGGGCTCAGTTCTCCCTGGGAAACAGTGTGGTTGCACAGTTGCCTTTGTGATGACAAGAGACTTTCCTGGAAGGAAACTGGATGTTGCCGTTCCTCGGTAAGTGCTCCTACTTCAGTTGTCCTCAGGGAAGGGGAGAACCACACGGGGCCTCTGGGCTTAAGCTAATGTAAAGGTTTTCTCATGAACGAGGTAAGCATGCAACACACACCATGCAGCCTTAGTCCCTGGTTTTCTTGAACTCTAGGAAGCATATCAGGTTCTCTCTTGAGTCGCGGGTCTGCACTAGGATCCGAAATGGACTAAAAGGGCCTCCTGTGTCTTCAGGGAGTTGTGAGCAATGCACCGCTGGCAGCAGCTAGATGCCGAATCATGGGCAGTGAAGGGCTTCGTCAGAGAAACACCTAGGTTGGGATAGCTTAGAAACAGCCAGCTATCAGCGTTCTGTTCATTCCTTCATGCAAAACGTGTCTGCTTTTCTGCCGAACCCAGAGCACACAAAACATACAGTGATCCGACCCCGCCTTCAGGGAACTCGCACGTGATGCAATTTACCCCAGGCGGCCACTGGACTTTCAGTGTAGCCTGAAAAATTTCAGGCTCTCCCTTGAAAGCCAGGTATTCTGGAGATACATTGTACACACCGGCCTCACTAACCCATGACTTGCTAATCCTTTCACCACAATCACGACCCCCCGTATCACAAAGTGTATCACAAAGTTTACTCACTAAAGGGTCTAGGTGGTCAGCTGAACGTCCAGTAGGGAGTCAGAAACTGCAGCATAAGACGCTCTGCCCTCACCTTGGAGACTGAAGCGTGATGGGAAGATTATTTGGCACACTGGAATGATGACATGCGGCCTCAAGGTTACCTGATGAACAGTGTAGTGGCCTATCTTTTCTTCATTGCAGAATTGCCTTTGTGAGGACAAGTGATTTCCGCCCCCCACCCCGTGAGGCATACGTGGCCTTTCACTCCCTGCTAGGTGCTCAACCCTCAGCAATCGTCGGTGAATAAGCCAAACATAGAGGAGGACTGTCCCCAAGCTAAGGTACTGTTTTGTTCCTCACACAGATAGGCAGGCAACAGGTTCCAGGAGGCGTTTGTCAAAGCGGTGCTTTAAGTGTAGGAAGCATTTCTGGTGTCTTAGGACTAAGAGGTCTGCACTGGGATCCAAGATGTACACAAGGGACCGCCCGTCGCTTCTAGGAGCTGAGAGAACTGTTCGGCTGAGGACAACCATATGCCGAAAGAAGGGCAGTAAAGGCCTTCTTTTGCTAAACATCTAGCATGTGGTAAGTGAAACAACTCAAGTATCTCCCTTCTAACGCACTTTGGGAGTACAAACTAGAGAAAGACACAGCAGGGTGAATGCTCTGTGTGGTCCCTTGTGAAAGTAAGGCTGCGAGTGAAACTTTATTTTCCTCATTGGGATTTACAGAGCCGCGGGCTCAATTCTCCCCAAGAAACACTGTTGCTGCACAGCTTCTCTTCGTAACACAATTGCCCTCGTGATGACGTGAGTTTCTAGGCAAGAAACTTGGAGGGTGCCATCCCTTGGTAGGTGGTCAAACTTCAGTAGTCTTCAGGAATGGTCCCACCACATGGGGCCTCTAGCCTCAATCTAACGTCCAGGTGTTCTCATGACAGTCTTGGCGAAGCAACAGATCGCATAGAGCCTTAGTCCCTGTGGTTCTTGAAGTCTAGGAAGCATATCAGCTCTCTTTTGGACTCGCAGGTCAGCGCTAGGTTCCGAAACGTACTGGGAAAGGACTGCCTGTGTCTTCGGGGAGCCGTGAACCATCTACCGTCGGGAACAGCTAGATGCCGACTGATGGGCAGTGAAGGCCTTCGTTGTTTACACACCTGGATTGCGATAGCTTGAAAGCAACCCAGTTATCAACGTTCCATGCCTTCCTTCATGCAAAGGGTGTCTGCACTCTGGAGGAACCCTGAGCTGCAGTAGAAAATACAATTAGCCTACCACTGCTCCTGGGAGCTGCTCCACGATGTCTGTCTGCCTCAAGCGGCAACTACACTTTAAGTCCGGCTTCAAAACCTACAGGGATTTCCCGAACTGGTAGATAGTCTAGAGAAGTACTGTCACCTAGGCCTAACTGAGCCCTCACCTTGATATCCTTACACCACAGTAAGGACTCCCAGCATGGCAATGGTTACTAGTGTCACGAGCCACTGTGTCCACGGGATGTACAAGAGAGAGTCCGATGCGACTTGTTAATACGCTGCTTTGTCCCGCTGGAAATTGAGTCTTCCTGGGAAGTTGATTTTCCTCATTGCAAAGTAGGGAGTTTGCGGCCTCAGGGTTACCTGGTAAACACGGTTGTTGCCCATCTTCTCTATGCTGCACAGTCGACTTTGGGAGGACAAGTTATCTTCCACGAGAGAACACTTGGCTTTCAATTCCTGCCACGTCCTCATCCCTCCAAAATTGTTCGTGAGTACGCCCACAACCCTGGACGACTCGCCTCAGGCCAACGTTCTACTTCTCTCGTCACAGACATAGGCGGGCCGCAGGCTCACGGCAGCGTTTGCCAAAGCGGTGCTTTAAATCTAGGAAGCGTTTCTGGCGTCTTAGGACACGGGGGTCTGCACTAGGATCCAAGATGTAAACGATGGACTGCCCATCCTTTCCGGGCCTTGTGAGCGATGCTCAGTTGAGGGCAACTATAGGCCGAAAGAAGGGCTGTGAAGGGCGTCTTTTGTTAAAATGCTAGGATGCGGCAAGTTGAATCGACTGTAGTATCTCCGTGCTATGCGAACCTTGGACATGCCATGGAGAGACGGAAACAGCAGGGTGAATGCTCTGCGGTCCATTTTGAAACTAAGGCTTGAAGGGAAACTTTATTTTCCTCATTGGGATTTAGAGAGCTGCGGGCTCAGTTCTCCCTGGGAAACAGTGTGGTTGCACAGTTGCCTTTGTGATGACAAGAGACTTTCCTGGAAGGAAACTGGATGTTGCCGTTCCTCGGTAAGTGCTCCTACTTCAGTTGTCCTCAGGGAAGGGGAGAACCACACGGGGCCTCTGGGCTTAAGCTAATGTAAAGGTTTTCTCATGAACGAGGTAAGCATGCAACACACACCATGCAGCCTTAGTCCCTGGTTTTCTTGAACTCTAGGAAGCATATCAGGTTCTCTCTTGAGTCGCGGGTCTGCACTAGGATCTGAAATGGACTAAAAGGGCCTCCTGTGTCTTCAGGGAGTTGTGAGCAATGCACCGCTGGCAGCAGCTAGATGCCGAATCATGGGCAGTGAAGGGCTTCGTCAGAGAAACACCTAGGTTGGGATAGCTTAGAAACAACCAGCTATCAGCGTTCTGTTCATTCCTTCATGCAAAACGTGTCTGCTTTTCTGCCGAACCCAGAGCACACAAAACATACAGTGATCCGACCCCGCCTTCAGGGAACTCGCACGTGATGCAATTTACCCCAGGCGGCCACTGGACTTTCAGTGTAGCCTGAAAAATTTCAGGCTCTCCCTTGAAAGCCAGGTATTCTGGAGATACATTGTACACACCGGCCTCACTAACCCATGACTTGCTAATCCTTTCACCACAATCACGACCCCCCGTATCACAAAGTGTATCACAAAGTTTACTCACTAAAGGGTCTAGGTGGTCAGCTGAACGTCCAGTAGGGAGTCAGAAACTGCAGCATAAGACGCTCTGCCCTCACCTTGGAGACTGAAGCGTGATGGGAAGATTATTTGGCACACTGGAATGATGACATGCGGCCTCAAGGTTACCTGATGAACAGTGTAGTGGCCTATCTTTTTTTCATTGCAGAATTGCCTTTGTGAGGACAAGTGATTTCCGCCCCCCACCCCGTGAGGCATACGTGGCCTTTCACTCCCTGCTAGGTGCTCAACCCTCAGCAATCGTCGGTGAATAAGCCAAACATAGAGGAGGACTGTCCCCAAGCTAAGGTACTGTTTTGTTCCTCACACAGATAGGCAGGCAACAGGTTCCAGGCAGCGTTTGTCAAAGCGGTGCTTTAAGTGTAGGAAGCATTTCTGGTGTCTTAGGACTAAGAGGTCTGCACTGGGATCCAAGATGTACACAAGGGACCGCCCGTCGCTTCTAGGAGCTGAGAGAACTGTTCGGCTGAGGACAACCATATGCCGAAAGAAGGGCAGTAAAGGCCTTCTTTTGCTAAACATCTAGCATGTGGTAAGTGAAACAACTCAAGTATCTCCCTTCTAACGCACTTTGGGAGTACAAACTAGAGAAAGACACAGCAGGGTGAATGCTCTGTGTGGTCCCTTGTGAAAGTAAGGCTGCGAGTGAAACTTTATTTTCCTCATTGGGATTTACAGAGCCGCGGGCTCAATTCTCCCCAAGAAACACTGTTGCTGCACAGCTTCTCTTCGTAACACAATTGCCCTCGTGATGACGTGAGTTTCTAGGCAAGAAACTTGGAGGGTGCCATCCCTTGGTAGGTGGTCAAACTTCAGTAGTCTTCAGGAATGGTCCCACCACATGGGGCCTCTAGCCTCAATCTAACGTCCAGGTGTTCTCATGACAGTCTTGGCGAAGCAACAGATCGCATAGAGCCTTAGTCCCTGTGGTTCTTGAAGTCTAGGAAGCATATCAGCTCTCTTTTGGACTCGCAGGTCAGCGCTAGGTTCCGAAACGTACTGAGAAAGGACTGCCTGTGTCTTCGGGGAGCCGTGAACCATCTACCGTCGGGAACAGCTAGATGCCGACTGATGGGCAGTGAAGGCCTTCGTTGTTTACACACCTGGATTGCGATAGCTTGAAAGCAACCCAGTTATCAACGTTCCATGCCTTCCTTCATGCAAAGGGTGTCTGCACTCTGGAGGAACCCTGAGCTGCAGTAGAAAATACAATTAGCCTACCACTGCTCCTGGGAGCTGCTCCACGATGTCTGTCTGCCTCAAGCGGCAACTACACTTTAAGTCCGGCTTCAAAACCTACAGGGATTTCCCGAACTGGTAGATAGTCTAGAGAAGTACTGTCACCTAGGCCTAACTGAGCCCTCACCTTGATATCCTTACACCACAGTAAGGACTCCCAGCATGGCAATGGTTACTAGTGTCACGAGCCACTGTGTCCACGGGATGTACAAGAGAGAGTCCGATGCGACTTGTTAATACGCTGCTTTGTCCCGCTGGAAATTGAGTCTTCCTGGGAAGTTGATTTTCCTCATTGCAAAGTAGGGAGTTTGCGGCCTCAGGGTTACCTGGTAAACACGGTTGTTGCCCATCTTCTCTATGCTGCACAGTCGTCTTTGGGAGGACAAGTTATCTTCCACGAGAGAACACTTGGCTTTCAATTCCTGCCACGTCCTCATCCCTCCAAAATTGTTCGTGAGTACGCCCACAACCCTGGACGACTCGCCTCAGGCCAACGTTCTACTTCTCTCGTCACAGACATAGGCGGGCCGCAGGCTCACGGCAGCGTTTGCCAAAGCGGTGCTTAAATCTAGGAAGCGTTTCTGGCGTCTTAGGACACGGGGGTCTGCACTAGGATCCAAGATGTAAACGATGGACTGCCCATCCTTTCCGGGCCTTGTGAGCGATGCTCAGTTGAGGGCAACTATAGGCCGAAAGAAGGGCTGTGAAGGGCGTCTTTTGTTAAAATGCCAGGATGCGGCAAGTTGAATCGACTGTAGTATCTGCGTGCTATGCAAACCTTGGACATGCCATGGAGAGACGGAAACAGCAGGGTGAATGCTCTGCGGTCCATTTTGAAACTAAGGCTTGAAGGGAAACTTTATTTTCCTCATTGAGATTTAGAGAGCTGCGGGCTCAGTTCTCCCTGGGAAACAGTGTGGTTGCACAGTTGCCTTTGTGATGACAAGAGACTTTCCTGGAAGGAAACTGGATGTTGCCGTTCCTCGGTAAGTGCTCCTACTTCAGTTGTCCTCAGGGAAGGGGAGAACCACACGGGGCCTCTGGGCTTAAGCTAATGTAAAGGTTTTCTCATGAACGAGGTAAGCATGCAACACACACCATGCAGCCTTAGTCCCTGGTTTTCTTGAACTCTAGGAAGCATATCAGGTTCTCTCTTGAGTCACGGGTCTGCACTAGGATCCGAAATGGACTAAAAGGGCCTCCTGTGTCTTCAGGGAGTTGTGAGCAATGCACCGCTGGCAGCAGCTAGATGCCGAATCATGGGCAGTGAAGGGCTTCGTCAGAGAAACACCTAGGTTGGGATAGCTTAGAAACAGCCAGCTATCAGCGTTCTGTTCATTCCTTCATGCAAAACGTGTCTGCTTTTCTGCCGAACCCAGAGCACACAAAACATACAGTGATCCGACCCCGCCTTCAGGGAACTTGCACGTGATGCAATTTACCCCAGGCGGCCACTGGGCTTTCAGTGTAGCCTGAAAAATTTCAGGCTCTCCCTTGAAAGCCAGGTATTCTGGAGATACATTGTACACACCGGCCTCACTAACCCATGACTTGCTAATCCTTTCACCACAATCACGACCCCCCGTATCACAAAGTGTATCACAAAGTTTACTCACTAAAGGGTCTAGGTGGTCAGCTGAACGTCCAGTAGGGTGTCAGAAACTGCAGCATAAGACGCTGTGCCCTCGCCTTGGAGACTGAAGCGCGATGGGAAGATTATTTGGCACACTGGAATGACGACATGCGGCCTCAAGGTTACCTGATGAACAGTGTAGTGGCCTATCTTTTCTTCATTGCAGAATTGCCTTTGTGAGGACAAGTAATATCCCCCCCGCCCCCTGAGGCAAACGTGGCCTTTCAGTCCCTGCTAGGTGCTCAGCCCTCAGCAATCGTCGGTGAGTAAGCCAAACAAATAGGAGGACTGGGTCCAACCTAAGTTACTGTTCTGTTCGTCACACAGATAGGCAGGCAACGGGTTCCAGGCAGCGTTTGTCAACGCGGTGCTTTAAGTGTAGGAAGCATTTCTGGTGTCTTAGGACTAAGAGGTCTGCACTGGGATCCAAGATGTACACAAGGGACCGCCCGTCGCTCCTAGGAGCTGAGAGAACTGTTCGGCTGAGGACAACCATATGCCGAAAGAAGGGCAGTAAAGGCCTTCTTTTGCTAAACATCTAGCATGTGGTAAGTGAAACAACTCAAGTATCTCCCTTCTAACGCACTTTGGGAGTACAAACTAGAGAAAGACACAGCAGGGTGAATGCTCTGTGTGGTCCCTTGTGAAAGTAAGGCTGCGAGTGAAACTTTATTTTCCTCATTGGGATTTACAGAGCCGCGGGCTCAATTCTCCCCAAGAAACACTGTTGCTGCACAGCTTCTCTTCGTAACACAATTGCCCTCGTGATGACGTGAGTTTCTAGGCAAGAAACTTGGAGGGTGCCATCCCTTGGTAGGTGGTCAAACTTCAGTAGTCTTCAGGAATGGTCCCACCACATGGGGCCTCTAGCCTCAATCTAACGTCCAGGTGTTCTCATGACAGTCTTGGCGAAGCAACAGATCGCATAGAGCCTTAGTCCCTGTGGTTCTTGAAGTCTAGGAAGCATATCAGCTCTCTTTTGGACTCGCAGGTCAGCGCTAGGTTCCGAAACGTACTGAGAAAGGACTGCCTGTGTCTTCGGGGAGCCGTGAACCATCTACCGTCGGGAACAGCTAGATGCCGACTGATGGGCAGTGAAGGCCTTCGTTGTTTACACACCTGGATTGCGATAGCTTGAAAGCAACCCAGTTATCAACGTTCCATGCCTTCCTTCATGCAAAGGGTGTTTGCACTCTGGAGGAACCCTGAGCTGCAGTAGAAAATACAATTAGCCTACCACTGCTCCTGGGAGCTGCTCCACGATGTCTGTCTGCCTCAAGCGGCAACTACACTTTAAGTCCGGCTTCAAAACCTACAGGGATTTCCCGAACTGGTAGATAGTCTAGAGAAGTACTGTCACCTAGGCCTAACTGAGCCCTCACCTTGATATCCTTACACCACAGTAAGGACTCCCAGCATGGCAATGGTTACTAGTGTCACGAGCCACTGTGTCCACGGGATGTACAAGAGAGAGTCCGATGCGACTTGTTAATACGCTGCTTTGTCCCGCTGGAAATTGAGTCTTCCTGGGAAGTTGATTTTCCTCATTGCAAAGTAGGGAGTTTGCGGCCTCAGGGTTACCTGGTAAACACGGTTGTTGCCCATCTTCTCTATGCTGCACAGTCGTCTTTGGGAGGACAAGTTATCTTCCACGAGAGAACACTTGGCTTTCAATTCCTGCCACGTCCTCATCCCTCCAAAATTGTTCGTGAGTACGCCCACAACCCTGGACGACTCGCCTCAGGCCAACGTTCTACTTCTCTCGTCACAGACATAGGCGGGCCGCAGGCTCACGGCAGCGTTTGCCAAAGCGGTGCTTTAAATCTAGGA
Organism: Leucopleurus acutus; assembly: GCF_964270905.1. Taxonomy (NCBI): domain Eukaryota; kingdom Metazoa; phylum Chordata; class Mammalia; order Artiodactyla; family Delphinidae; genus Leucopleurus; species Leucopleurus acutus. The sequence goes on along the minus strand of NW_028138747.1, from coordinate 46,855 downwards.
AGCGTTTCTGGCGTCTTAGGACACGGGGGTCTGCACTAGGATCCAAGATGTAAACGATGGACTGCCCATCCTTTCCGGGCCTTGTGAGCGATGCTCAGTTGAGGGCAACTATAGGCCGAAAGAAGGGCTGTGAAGGGCGTCTTTTGTTAAAATGCTAGGATGCGGCAAGTTGAATCGACTGTAGTATCTCCGTGCTATGCGAACCTTGGACATGCCATGGAGAGACGGAAACAGCAGGGTGAATGCTCTGCGGTCCATTTTGAAACTAAGGCTTGAAGGGAAACTTTATTTTCCTCATTGGGATTTAGAGAGCTGCGGGCTCAGTTCTCCCTGGGAAACAGTGTGGTTGCACAGTTGCCTTTGTGATGACAAGAGACTTTCCTGGAAGGAAACTGGATGTTGCCGTTCCTCGGTAAGTGCTCCTACTTCAGTTGTCCTCAGGGAAGGGGAGAACCACACGGGGCCTCTGGGCTTAAGCTAATGTAAAGGTTTTCTCATGAACGAGGTAAGCATGCAACACACACCATGCAGCCTTAGTCCCTGGTTTTCTTGAACTCTAGGAAGCATATCAGGTTCTCTCTTGAGTCGCGGGTCTGCACTAGGATCCGAAATGGACTAAAAGGGCCTCCTGTGTCTTCAGGGAGTTGTGAGCAATGCACCGCTGGCAGCAGCTAGATGCCGAATCATGGGCAGTGAAGGGCTTCGTCAGAGAAACACCTAGGTTGGGATAGCTTAGAAACAGCCAGCTATCAGCGTTCTGTTCATTCCTTCATGCAAAACGTGTCTGCTTTTCTGCCGAACCCAGAGCACACAAAACATACAGTGATCCGACCCCGCCTTCAGGGAACTCGCACGTGATGCAATTTACCCCAGGCGGCCACTGGACTTTCAGTGTAGCCTGAAAAATTTCAGGCTCTCCCTTGAAAGCCAGGTATTCTGGAGATACATTGTACACACCGGCCTCACTAACCCATGACTTGCTAATCCTTTCACCACAATCACGACCCCCCGTATCACAAAGTGTATCACAAAGTTTACTCACTAAAGGGTCTAGGTGGTCAGCTGAACGTCCAGTAGGGAGTCAGAAACTGCAGCATAAGACGCTCTGCCCTCACCTTGGAGACTGAAGCGTGATGGGAAGATTATTTGGCACACTGGAATGATGACATGCGGCCTCAAGGTTACCTGATGAACAGTGTAGTGGCCTATCTTTTCTTCATTGCAGAATTGCCTTTGTGAGGACAAGTGATTTCCGCCCCCCACCCCGTGAGGCATACGTGGCCTTTCACTCCCTGCTAGGTGCTCAACCCTCAGCAATCGTCGGTGAATAAGCCAAACATAGAGGAGGACTGTCCCCAAGCTAAGGTACTGTTTTGTTCCTCACACAGATAGGCAGGCAACAGGTTCCAGGCAGCGTTTGTCAAAGCGGTGCTTTAAGTGTAGGAAGCATTTCTGGTGTCTTAGGACTAAGAGGTCTGCACTGGGATCCAAGATGTACACAAGGGACCGCCCGTCGCTTCTAGGAGCTGAGAGAACTGTTCGGCTGAGGACAACCATATGCCGAAAGAAGGGCAGTAAAGGCCTTCTTTTGCTAAACATCTAGCATGTGGTAAGTGAAACAACTCAAGTATCTCCCTTCTAACGCACTTTGGGAGTACAAACTAGAGAAAGACACAGCAGGGTGAATGCTCTGTGTGGTCCCTTGTGAAAGTAAGGCTGCGAGTGAAACTTTATTTTCCTCATTGGGATTTACAGAGCCGCGGGCTCAATTCTCCCCAAGAAACACTGTTGCTGCACAGCTTCTCTTCGTAACACAATTGCCCTCGTGATGACGTGAGTTTCTAGGCAAGAAACTTGGAGGGTGCCATCCCTTGGTAGGTGGTCAAACTTCAGTAGTCTTCAGGAATGGTCCCACCACATGGGGCCTCTAGCCTCAATCTAACGTCCAGGTGTTCTCATGACAGTCTTGGCGAAGCAACAGATCGCATAGAGCCTTAGTCCCTGTGGTTCTTGAAGTCTAGGAAGCATATCAGCTCTCTTTTGGACTCGCAGGTCAGCGCTAGGTTCCGAAACGTACTGAGAAAGGACTGCCTGTGTCTTCGGGGAGCCGTGAACCATCTACCGTCGGGAACAGCTAGATGCCGACTGATGGGCAGTGAAGGCCTTCGTTGTTTACACACCTGGATTGCGATAGCTTGAAAGCAACCCAGTTATCAACGTTCCATGCCTTCCTTCATGCAAAGGGTGTCTGCACTCTGGAGGAACCCTGAGCTGCAGTAGAAAATACAATTAGCCTACCACTGCTCCTGGGAGCTGCTCCACGATGTCTGTCTGCCTCAAGCGGCAACTACACTTTAAGTCCGGCTTCAAAACCTACAGGGATTTCCCGAACTGGTAGATAGTCTAGAGAAGTACTGTCACCTAGGCCTAACTGAGCCCTCACCTTGATATCCTTACACCACAGTAAGGACTCCCAGCATGGCAATGGTTACTAGTGTCACGAGCCACTGTGTCCACGGGATGTACGAGAGAGAGTCCGATGCGACTTGTTAATACGCTGCTTTGTCCCGCTGGAAATTGAGTCTTCCTGGGAAGTTGATTTTCCTCATTGCAAAGTAGGGAGTTTGCGGCCTCAGGGTTACCTGGTAAACACGGTTGTTGCCCATCTTCTCTATGCTGCACAGTCGACTTTGGGAGGACAAGTTATCTTCCACGAGAGAACACTTGGCTTTCAATTCCTGCCACGTCCTCATCCCTCCAAAATTGTTCGTGAGTACGCCCACAACCCTGGACGACTCGCCTCAGGCCAACGTTCTACTTCTCTCGTCACAGACATAGGCGGGCCGCAGGCTCACGGCAGCGTTTGCCAAAGCGGTGCTTTAAATCTAGGAAGCGTTTCTGGCGTCTTAGGACACGGGGGTCTGCACTAGGATCCAAGATGTAAACGATGGACTGCCCATCCTTTCCGGGCCTTGTGAGCGATGCTCAGTTGAGGGCAACTATAGGCCGAAAGAAGGGCTGTGAAGGGCGTCTTTTGTTAAAATGCTAGGATGCGGCAAGTTGAATCGACTGTAGTATCTCCGTGCTATGCGAACCTTGGACATGCCATGGAGAGACGGAAACAGCAGGGTGAATGCTCTGCGGTCCATTTTGAAACTAAGGCTTGAAGGGAAACTTTATTTTCCTCATTGGGATTTAGAGAGCTGCGGGCTCAGTTCTCCCTGGGAAACAGTGTGGTTGCACAGTTGCCTTTGTGATGACAAGAGACTTTCCTGGAAGGAAACTGGATGTTGCCGTTCCTCGGTAAGTGCTCCTACTTCAGTTGTCCTCAGGGAAGGGGAGAACCACACGGGGCCTCTGGGCTTAAGCTAATGTAAAGGTTTTCTCATGAACGAGGTAAGCATGCAACACACACCATGCAGCCTTAGTCCCTGGTTTTCTTGAACTCTAGGAAGCATATCAGGTTCTCTCTTGAGTCGCGGGTCTGCACTAGGATCCGAAATGGACTAAAAGGGCCTCCTGTGTCTTCAGGGAGTTGTGAGCAATGCACCGCTGGCAGCAGCTAGATGCCGAATCATGGGCAGTGAAGGGCTTCGTCAGAGAAACACCTAGGTTGGGATAGCTTAGAAACAGCCAGCTATCAGCGTTCTGTTCATTCCTTCATGCAAAACGTGTCTGCTTTTCTGCCGAACCCAGAGCACACAAAACATACAGTGATCCGACCCCGCCTTCAGGGAACTCGCACATGATGCAATTTACCCCAGGCGGCCACTGGACTTTCAGTGTAGCCTGAAAAATTTCAGGCTCTCCCTTGAAAGCCAGGTATTCTGGAGATACATTGTACACACCGGCCTCACTAACCCATGACTTGCTAATCCTTTCACCACAATCACGACCCCCCGTATCACAAAGTGTATCACAAAGTTTACTCACTAAAGGGTCTAGGTGGTCAGCTGAACGTCCAGTAGGGAGTCAGAAACTGCAGCATAAGACGCTCTGCCCTCACCTTGGAGACTGAAGCGTGATGGGAAGATTATTTGGCACACTGGAATGATGACATGCGGCCTCAAGGTTACCTGATGAACAGTGTAGTGGCCTATCTTTTCTTCATTGCAGAATTGCCTTTGTGAGGACAAGTGATTTCCGCCCCCCACCCCGTGAGGCATACGTGGCCTTTCACTCCCTGCTAGGTGCTCAACCCTCAGCAATCGTCGGTGAATAAGCCAAACATAGAGGAGGACTGTCCCCAAGCTAAGGTACTGTTTTGTTCCTCACACAGATAGGCAGGCAACAGGTTCCAGGCAGCGTTTGTCAAAGCGGTGCTTTAAGTGTAGGAAGCATTTCTGGTGTCTTAGGACTAAGAGGTCTGCACTGGGATCCAAGATGTACACAAGGGACCGCCCGTCGCTTCTAGGAGCTGAGAGAACTGTTCGGCTGAGGACAACCATATGCCGAAAGAAGGGCAGTAAAGGCCTTCTTTTGCTAAACATCTAGCATGTGGTAAGTGAAACAACTCAAGTATCTCCCTTCTAACGCACTTTGGGAGTACAAACTAGAGAAAGACACAGCAGGGTGAATGCTCTGTGTGGTCCCTTGTGAAAGTAAGGCTGCGAGTGAAACTTTATTTTCCTCATTGGGATTTACAGAGCCGCGGGCTCAATTCTCCCCAAGAAACACTGTTGCTGCACAGCTTCTCTTCGTAACACAATTGCCCTCGTGATGACGTGAGTTTCTAGGCAAGAAACTTGGAGGGTGCCATCCCTTGGTAGGTGGTCAAACTTCAGTAGTCTTCAGGAATGGTCCCACCACATGGGGCCTCTAGCCTCAATCTAACGTCCAGGTGTTCTCATGACAGTCTTGGCGAAGCAACAGATCGCATAGAGCCTTAGTCCCTGTGGTTCTTGAAGTCTAGGAAGCATATCAGCTCTCTTTTGGACTCGCAGGTCAGCGCTAGGTTCCGAAACGTACTGAGAAAGGACTGCCTGTGTCTTCGGGGAGCCGTGAACCATCTACCGTCGGGAACAGCTAGATGCCGACTGATGGGCAGTGAAGGCCTTCGTTGTTTACACACCTGGATTGCGATAGCTTGAAAGCAACCCAGTTATCAACGTTCCATGCCTTCCTTCATGCAAAGGGTGTCTGCACTCTGGAGGAACCCTGAGCTGCAGTAGAAAATACAATTAGCCTACCACTGCTCCTGGGAGCTGCTCCACGATGTCTGTCTGCCTCAAGCGGCAACTACACTTTAAGTCCGGCTTCAAAACCTACAGGGATTTCCCGAACTGGTAGATAGTCTAGAGAAGTACTGTCACCTAGGCCTAACTGAGCCCTCACCTTGATATCCTTACACCACAGTAAGGACTCCCAGCATGGCAATGGTTACTAGTGTCACGAGCCACTGTGTCCACGGGATGTACAAGAGAGAGTCCGATGCGACTTGTTAATACGCTGCTTTGTCCCGCTGGAAATTGAGTCTTCCTGGGAAGTTGATTTTCCTCATTGCAAAGTAGGGAGTTTGCGGCCTCAGGGTTACCTGGTAAACACGGTTGTTGCCCATCTTCTCTATGCTGCACAGTCGACTTTGGGAGGACAAGTTATCTTCCACGAGAGAACACTTGGCTTTCAATTCCTGCCACGTCCTCATCCCTCCAAAATTGTTCGTGAGTACGCCCACAACCCTGGACGACTCGCCTCAGGCCAACGTTCTACTTCTCTCGTCACAGACATAGGCGGGCCGCAGGCTCACGGCAGCGTTTGCCAAAGCGGTGCTTTAAATCTAGGAAGCGTTTCTGGCGTCTTAGGACACGGGGGTCTGCACTAGGATCCAAGATGTAAACGATGGACTGCCCATCCTTTCCGGGCCTTGTGAGCGATGCTCAGTTGAGGGCAACTATAGGCCGAAAGAAGGGCTGTGAAGGGCGTCTTTTGTTAAAATGCTAGGATGCGGCAAGTTGAATCGACTGTAGTATCTCCGTGCTATGCGAACCTTGGACATGCCATGGAGAGACGGAAACAGCAGGGTGAATGCTCTGCAGTCCATTTTGAAACTAAGGCTTGAAGGGAAACTTTATTTTCCTCATTGGGATTTAGAGAGCTGCGGGCTCAGTTCTCCCTGGGAAACAGTGTGGTTGCACAGTTGCCTTTGTGATGACAAGAGACTTTCCTGGAAGGAAACTGGATGTTGCCGTTCCTCGGTAAGTGCTCCTACTTCAGTTGTCCTCAGGGAAGGGGAGAACCACACGGGGCCTCTGGGCTTAAGCTAATGTAAAGGTTTTCTCATGAACGAGGTAAGCATGCAACACACACCATGCAGCCTTAGTCCCTGGTTTTCTTGAACTCTAGGAAGCATATCAGATTCTCTCTTGAGTCGCGGGTCTGCACTAGGATCCGAAATGGACTAAAAGGGCCTCCTGTGTCTTCAGGGAGTTGTGAGCAATGCACCGCTGGCAGCAGCTAGATGCCGAATCATGGGCAGTGAAGGGCTTCGTCAGAGAAACACCTAGGTTGGGATAGCTTAGAAACAGCCAGCTATCAGCGTTCTGTTCATTCCTTCATGCAAAACGTGTCTGCTTTTCTGCCGAACCCAGAGCACACAAAACATACAGTGATCCGACCCCGCCTTCAGGGAACTCGCACGTGATGCAATTTACCCCAGGCGGCCACTGGACTTTCAGTGTAGCCTGAAAAATTTCAGGCTCTCCCTTGAAAGCCAGGTATTCTGGAGATACATTGTACACACCGGCCTCACTAACCCATGACTTGCTAATCCTTTCACCACAATCACGACCCCCCGTATCACAAAGTGTATCACAAAGTTTACTCACTAAAGGGTCTAGGTGGTCAGCTGAACGTCCAGTAGGGAGTCAGAAACTGCAGCATAAGACGCTCTGCCCTCACCTTGGAGACTGAAGCGTGATGGGAAGATTATTTGGCACACTGGAATGATGACATGCGGCCTCAAGGTTACCTGATGAACAGTGTAGTGGCCTATCTTTTTTTCATTGCAGAATTGCCTTTGTGAGGACAAGTGATTTCCGCCCCCCACCCCGTGAGGCATACGTGGCCTTTCACTCCCTGCTAGGTGCTCAACCCTCAGCAATCGTCGGTGAATAAGCCAAACATAGAGGAGGACTGTCCCCAAGCTAAGGTACTGTTTTGTTCCTCACACAGATAGGCAGGCAACAGGTTCCAGGCAGCGTTTGTCAAAGCGGTGCTTTAAGTGTAGGAAGCATTTCTGGTGTCTTAGGACTAAGAGGTCTGCACTGGGATCCAAGATGTACACAAGGGACCGCCCGTCGCTTCTAGGAGCTGAGAGAACTGTTCGGCTGAGGACAACCATATGCCGAAAGAAGGGCAGTAAAGGCCTTCTTTTGCTAAACATCTAGCATGTGGTAAGTGAAACAACTCAAGTATCTCCCTTCTAACGCACTTTGGGAGTACAAACTAGAGAAAGACACAGCAGGGTGAATGCTCTGTGTGGTCCCTTGTGAAAGTAAGGCTGCGAGTGAAACTTTATTTTCCTCATTGGGATTTACAGAGCCGCGGGCTCAATTCTCCCCAAGAAACACTGTTGCTGCACAGCTTCTCTTCGTAACACAATTGCCCTCGTGATGACGTGAGTTTCTAGGCAAGAAACTTGGAGGGTGCCATCCCTTGGTAGGTGGTCAAACTTCAGTAGTCTTCAGGAATGGTCCCACCACATGGGGCCTCTAGCCTCAATCTAACGTCCAGGTGTTCTCATGACAGTCTTGGCGAAGCAACAGATCGCATAGAGCCTTAGTCCCTGTGGTTCTTGAAGTCTAGGAAGCATATCAGCTCTCTTTTGGACTCGCAGGTCAGCGCTAGGTTCCGAAACGTACTGAGAAAGGACTGCCTGTGTCTTCGGGGAGCCGTGAACCATCTACCGTCGGGAACAGCTAGATGCCGACTGATGGGCAGTGAAGGCCTTCGTTGTTTACACACCTGGATTGCGATAGCTTGAAAGCAACCCAGTTATCAACGTTCCATGCCTTCCTTCATGCAAAGGGTGTCTGCACTCTGGAGGAACCCTGAGCTGCAGTAGAAAATACAATTAGCCTACCACTGCTCCTGGGAGCTGCTCCACGATGTCTGTCTGCCTCAAGCGGCAACTACACTTTAAGTCCGGCTTCAAAACCTACAGGGATTTCCCGAACTGGTAGATAGTCTAGAGAAGTACTGTCACCTAGGCCTAACTGAGCCCTCACCTTGATATCCTTACACCACAGTAAGGACTCCCAGCATGGCAATGGTTACTAGTGTCACGAGCCACTGTGTCCACGGGATGTACAAGAGAGAGTCCGATGCGACTTGTTAATACGCTGCTTTGTCCCGCTGGAAATTGAGTCTTCCTGGGAAGTTGATTTTCCTCATTGCAAAGTAGGGAGTTTGCGGCCTCAGGGTTACCTGGTAAACAGGGTTGTTGCCCATCTTCTCTATGCTGCACAGTCGACTTTGGGAGGACAAGTTATCTTCCACGAGAGAACACTTGGCTTTCAATTCCTGCCACGTCCTCATCCCTCCAAAATTGTTCGTGAGTACGCCCACAACCCTGGACGACTCGCCTCAGGCCAACGTTCTACTTCTCTCGTCACAGACATAGGTGGGCCGCAGGCTCACGGCAGCGTTTGCCAAAGCGGTGCTTTAAATCTAGGAAGCGTTTCTGGCGTCTTAGGACACGGGGGTCTGCACTAGGATCCAAGATGTAAACGATGGACTGCCCATCCTTTCTGGGCCTTGTGAGCGATGCTCAGTTGAGGGCAACTATAGGCCGAAAGAAGGGCTGTGAAGGGCGTCTTTTGTTAAAATGCTAGGATGCGGCAAGTTGAATCGACTGTAGTATCTCCGTGCTATGCGAACCTTGGACATGCCATGGAGAGACGGAAACAGCAGGGTGAATGCTCTGCAGTCCATTTTGAAACTAAGGCTTGAAGGGAAACTTTATTTTCCTCATTGGGATTTAGAGAGCTGCGGGCTCAGTTCTCCCTGGGAAACAGTGTGGTTGCACAGTTGCCTTTGTGATGACAAGAGACTTTCCTGGAAGGAAACTGGATGTTGCCGTTCCTCGGTAAGTGCTCCTACTTCAGTTGTCCTCAGGGAAGGGGAGAACCACACGGGGCCTCTGGGCTTAAGCTAATGTAAAGGTTTTCTCATGAACGAGGTAAGCATGCAACACACACCATGCAGCCTTAGTCCCTGGTTTTCTTGAACTCTAGGAAGCATATCAGGTTCTCTCTTGAGTCGCGGGTCTGCACTAGGATCCGAAATGGACTAAAAGGGCCTCCTGTGTCTTCAGGGAGTTGTGAGCAATGCACCGCTGGCAGCAGCTAGATGCCGAATCATGGGCAGTGAAGGGCTTCGTCAGAGAAACACCTAGGTTGGGATAGCTTAGAAACAGCCAGCTATCAGCGTTCTGTTCATTCCTTCATGCAAAACGTGTCTGCTTTTCTGCCGAACCCAGAGCACACAAAACATACAGTGATCTGACCCCGCCTTCAGGGAACTCGCACGTGATGCAATTTACCCCAGGCGGCCACTGGACTTTCAGTGTAGCCTGAAAAATTTCAGGCTCTCCCTTGAAAGCCAGGTATTCTGGAGATACATTGTACACACCGGCCTCACTAACCCATGACTTGCTAATCCTTTCACCACAATCACGACCCCCCGTATCACAAAGTGTATCACAAAGTTTACTCACTAAAGGGTCTAGGTGGTCAGCTGAACGTCCAGTAGGGAGTCAGAAACTGCAGCATAAGACGCTCTGCCCTCACCTTGGAGACTGAAGCGTGATGGGAAGATTATTTGGCACACTGGAATGATGACATGCGGCCTCAAGGTTACCTGATGAACAGTGTAGTGGCCTATCTTTTTTTCATTGCAGAATTGCCTTTGTGAGGACAAGTGATTTCCGCCCCCCACCCCGTGAGGCATACGTGGCCTTTCACTCCCTGCTAGGTGCTCAACCCTCAGCAATCGTCGGTGAATAAGCCAAACATAGAGGAGGACTGTCCCCAAGCTAAGGTACTGTTTTGTTCCTCACACAGATAGGCAGGCAACAGGTTCCAGGCAGCGTTTGTCAAAGCGGTGCTTTAAGTGTAGGAAGCATTTCTGGTGTCTTAGGACTAAGAGGTCTGCACTGGGATCCAAGATGTACACAAGGGACCGCCCGTCGCTTCTAGGAGCTGAGAGAACTGTTCGGCTGAGGACAACCATATGCCGAAAGAAGGGCAGTAAAGGCCTTCTTTTGCTAAACATCTAGCATGTGGTAAGTGAAACAACTCAAGTATCTCCCTTCTAACGCACTTTGGGAGTACAAACTAGAGAAAGACACAGCAGGGTGAATGCTCTGTGTGGTCCCTTGTGAAAGTAAGGCTGCGAGTGAAACTTTATTTTCCTCATTGGGATTTACAGAGCCGCGGGCTCAATTCTCCCCAAGAAACACTGTTGCTGCACAGCTTCTCTTCGTAACACAATTGCCCTCGTGATGACGTGAGTTTCTAGGCAAGAAACTTGGAGGGTGCCATCCCTTGGTAGGTGGTCAAACTTCAGTAGTCTTCAGGAATGGTCCCACCACATGGGGCCTCTAGCCTCAATCTAACGTCCAGGTGTTCTCATGACAGTCTTGGCGAAGCAACAGATCGCATAGAGCCTTAGTCCCTGTGGTTCTTGAAGTCTAGGAAGCATATCAGCTCTCTTTTGGACTCGCAGGTCAGCGCTAGGTTCCGAAACGTACTGAGAAAGGACTGCCTGTGTCTTCGGGGAGCCGTGAACCATCTACCGTCGGGAACAGCTAGATGCCGACTGATGGGCAGTGAAGGCCTTCGTTGTTTACACACCTGGATTGCGATAGCTTGAAAGCAACCCAGTTATCAACGTTCCATGCCTTCCTTCATGCAAAGGGTGTCTGCACTCTGGAGGAACCCTGAGCTGCAGTAGAAAATACAATTAGCCTACCACTGCTCCTGGGAGCTGCTCCACGATGTCTGTCTGCCTCAAGCGGCAACTACACTTTAAGTCCGGCTTCAAAACCTACAGGGATTTCCCGAACTGGTAGATAGTCTAGAGAAGTACTGTCACCTAGGCCTAACTGAGCCCTCACCTTGATATCCTTACACCACAGTAAGGACTCCCAGCATGGCAATGGTTACTAGTGTCACGAGCCACTGTGTCCACGGGATGTACAAGAGAGAGTCCGATGCGACTTGTTAATACGCTGCTTTGTCCCGCTGGAAATTGAGTCTTCCTGGGAAGTTGATTTTCCTCATTGCAAAGTAGGGAGTTTGCGGCCTCAGGGTTACCTGGTAAACACGGTTGTTGCCCATCTTCTCTATGCTGCACAGTCGTCTTTGGGAGGACAAGTTATCTTCCACGAGAGAACACTTGGCTTTCAATTCCTGCCACGTCCTCATCCCTCCAAAATTGTTCGTGAGTACGCCCACAACCCTGGACGACTCGCCTCAGGCCAACGTTCTACTTCTCTCGTCACAGACATAGGCGGGCCGCAGGCTCACGGCAGCGTTTGCCAAAGCGGTGCTTTAAATCTAGGAAGCGTTTCTGGCGTCTTAGGACACGGGGGTCTGCACTAGGATCCAAGATGTAAACGATGGACTGCCCATCCTTTCCGGGCCTTGTGAGCGATGCTCAGTTGAGGGCAACTATAGGCCGAAAGAAGGGCTGTGAAGGGCGTCTTTTGTTAAAATGCTAGGATGCGGCAAGTTGAATCGACTGTAGTATCTCCGTGCTATGCGAACCTTGGACATGCCATGGAGAGACGGAAACAGCAGGGTGAATGCTCTGCGGTCCATTTTGAAACTAAGGCTTGAAGGGAAACTTTATTTTCCTCATTGGGATTTAGAGAGCTGCGGGCTCAGTTCTCCCTGGGAAACAGTGTGGTTGCACAGTTGCCTTTGTGATGACAAGAGACTTTCCTGGAAGGAAACTGGATGTTGCCGTTCCTCGGTAAGTGCTCCTACTTCAGTTGTCCTCAGGGAAGGGGAGAACCACACGGGGCCTCTGGGCTTAAGCTAATGTAAAGGTTTTCTCATGAACGAGGTAAGCATGCAACACACACCATGCAGCCTTAGTCCCTGGTTTTCTTGAACTCTAGGAAGCATATCAGGTTCTCTCTTGAGTCACGGGTCTGCACTAGGATCCGAAATGGACTAAAAGGGCCTCCTGTGTCTTCAGGGAGTTGTGAGCAATGCACCGCTGGCAGCAGCTAGATGCCGAATCATGGGCAGTGAAGGGCTTCGTCAGAGAAACACCTAGGTTGGGATAGCTTAGAAACAGCCAGCTATCAGCGTTCTGTTCATTCCTTCATGCAAAACGTGTCTGCTTTTCTGCCGAACCCAGAGCACACAAAACATACAGTGATCCGACCCCGCCTTCAGGGAACTTGCACGTGATGCAATTTACCCCAGGCGGCCACTGGGCTTTCAGTGTAGCCTGAAAAATTTCAGGCTCTCCCTTGAAAGCCAGGTATTCTGGAGATACATTGTACACACCGGCCTCACTAACCCATGACTTGCTAATCCTTTCACCACAATCACGACCCCCCGTATCACAAAGTGTATCACAAAGTTTACTCACTAAAGGGTCTAGGTGGTCAGCTGAACGTCCAGTAGGGTGTCAGAAACTGCAGCATAAGACGCTGTGCCCTCGCCTTGGAGACTGAAGCGCGATGGGAAGATTATTTGGCACACTGGAATGACGACATGCGGCCTCAAGGTTACCTGATGAACAGTGTAGTGGCCTATCTTTTCTTCCTTGCAGAATTGCCTTTGTGAGGACAAGTAATATCCCCCCCGCCCCGTGAGGCAAACGTGGCCTTTCAGTCCCTGCTAGGTGCTCAGCCCTCAGCAATCGTCGGTGAGTAAGCCAAACAAATAGGAGGACTGGGTCCAACCTAAGTTACTGTTCTGTTCGTCACACAGATAGGCAGGCAACGGGTTCCAGGCAGCGTTTGTCAACGCGGTGCTTTAAGTGTAGGAAGCATTTCTGGTGTCTTAGGACTAAGAGGTCTGCACTGGGATCCAAGATGTACACAAGGGACCGCCCGTCGCTCCTAGGAGCTGAGAGAACTGTTCGGCTGAGGACAACCATATGCCGAAAGAAGGGCAGTAAAGGCCTTCTTTTGCTAAACATCTAGCATGTGGTAAGTGAAACAACTCAAGTATCTCCCTTCTAACGCACTTTGGGAGTACAAACTAGAGAAAGACACAGCAGGGTGAATGCTCTGTGTGGTCCCTTGTGAAAGTAAGGCTGCGAGTGAAACTTTATTTTCCTCATTGGGATTTACAGAGCCGCGGGCTCAATTCTCCCCAAGAAACACTGTTGCTGCACAGCTTCTCTTCGTAACACAATTGCCCTCGTGATGACGTGAGTTTCTAGGCAAGAAACTTGGAGGGTGCCATCCCTTGGTAGGTGGTCAAACTTCAGTAGTCTTCAGGAATGGTCCCACCACATGGGGCCTCTAGCCTCAATCTAACGTCCAGGTGTTCTCATGACAGTCTTGGCGAAGCAACAGATCGCATAGAGCCTTAGTCCCTGTGGTTCTTGAAGTCTAGGAAGCATATCAGCTCTCTTTTGGACTCGCAGGTCAGCGCTAGGTTCCGAAACGTACTGAGAAAGGACTGCCTGTGTCTTCGGGGAGCCGTGAACCATCTACCGTCGGGAACAGCTAGATGCCGACTGATGGGCAGTGAAGGCCTTCGTTGTTTACACACCTGGATTGCGATAACTTGAAAGCAACCCAGTTATCAGCGTTCCATGCCTTCCTTCATGCAAAGGGTGTCTGCACTCTGGAGGAACCCTGAGCTGCAGTAGAAAATACAATTAGCCTACCACTGCTCCTGGGAGCTGCTCCACGATGTCTGTCTGCCTCAAGCGGCAACTACACTTTAAGTCCGGCTTCAAAACCTACAGGGTTTTCCCGAACTGGTAGATAGTCTAGAGAAGTACTGTCACCTAGGCCTAACTGAGCCCTCACCTTGATATCCTTACACCACAGTAAGGACTCCCAGCATGGCAATGGTTACTAGTGTCACGAACCACTGTGTCCACGGGATGTACGAGAGAGAGTCCGATGCGACTTGTTAATACGCTGCTTTGTCCCGCTGGAAATTGAGTCTTCCTGGGAAGTTGATTTTCCTCATTGCAAAGTAGGGAGTTTGCGGCCTCAGGGTTACCTGGTAAACACGGTTGTTGCCCATCTTCTCTATGCTGCACAGTCGTCTTTGGGAGGACAAGTTATCTTCCACGAGAGAACACTTGGCTTTCAATTCCTGCCACGTCCTCATCCCTCCAAAATTGTTCGTGAGTACGCCCACAACCCTGGACGACTCGCCTCAGGCCAACGTTCTACTTCTCTCGTCACAGACATAGGCGGGCCACAGGCTCACGGCAGCGTTTGCCAAAGTGTTGCTTTAAATCTAGGAAGCGTTTCTGGCGTCTTAGGACACGGGGGTCTGCACTAGGATCCAAGATGTAAACGATGGACTGCCCATCCTTTCCGGGCCTTGTGAGCGATGCTCAGTTGAGGGCAACTATAGGCCGAAAGAAGGGCTGTGAAGGGCGTCTTTTGTTAAAATGCTAGGATGCGGCAAGTTGAATCGACTGTAGTATCTCCGTGCTATGCGAACCTTGGACATGCCATGGAGAGACGGAAACAGCAGGGTGAATGCTCTGCGGTCCATTTTGAAACTAAGGCTTGAAGGGAAACTTTATTTTCCTCATTGGGATTTAGAGAGCTGCGGGCTCAGTTCTCCCTGGGAAACAGTGTGGTTGCACAGTTGCCTTTGTGATGACAAGAGACTTTCCTGGAAGGAAACTGGATGTTGCCGTTCCTCGGTAAGTGCTCCTACTTCAGTTGTCCTCAGGGAAGGGGAGAACCACACGGGGCCTCTGGGCTTAAGCTAATGTAAAGGTTTTCTCATGAACGAGGTAAGCATGCAACACACACCATGCAGCCTTAGTCCCTGGTTTTCTTGAACTCTAGGAAGCATATCAGGTTCTCTCTTGAGTCGCGGGTCTGCACTAGGATCCGAAATGGACTAAAAGGGCCTCCTGTGTCTTCAGGGAGTTGTGAGCAATGCACCGCTGGCAGCAGCTAGATGCCGAATCATGGGCAGTGAAGGGCTTCGTCAGAGAAACACCTAGGTTGGGATAGCTTAGAAACAGCCAGCTATCAGCGTTCTGTTCATTCCTTCATGCAAAACGTGTCTGCTTTTCTGCCGAACCCAGAGCACACAAAACATACAGTGATCCGACCCCGCCTTCAGGGAACTCGCACGTGATGCAATTTACCCCAGGCGGCCACTGGACTTTCAGTGTAGCCTGAAAAATTTCAGGCTCTCCCTTGAAAGCCAGGTATTCTGGAGATACATTGTACACACCGGCCTCACTAACCCATGACTTGCTAATCCTTTCACCACAATCACGACCCCCCGTATCACAAAGTGTATCACAAAGTTTACTCACTAAAGGGTCTAGGTGGTCAGCTGAACGTCCAGTAGGGAGTCAGAAACTGCAGCATAAGACGCTCTGCCCTCACCTTGGAGACTGAAGCGCGATGGGAAGATTATTTGGCACACTGGAATGATGACATGCGGCCTCAAGGTTACCTGATGAACAGTGTAGTGGCCTATCTTTTTTTCATTGCAGAATTGCCTTTGTGAGGACAAGTGATTTCCGCCCCCCACCCCGTGAGGCATACGTGGCCTTTCACTCCCTGCTAGGTGCTCAACCCTCAGCAATCGTCGGTGAATAAGCCAAACATAGAGGAGGACTGTCCCCAAGCTAAGGTACTGTTTTGTTCCTCACACAGATAGGCAGGCAACAGGTTCCAGGCAGCGTTTGTCAAAGCGGTGCTTTAAGTGTAGGAAGCATTTCTGGTGTCTTAGGACTAAGAGGTCTGCACTGGGATCCAAGATGTACACAAGGGACCGCCCGTCGCTTCTAGGAGCTGAGAGAACTGTTCGGCTGAGGACAACCATATGCCGAAAGAAGGGCAGTAAAGGCCTTCTTTTGCTAAACATCTAGCATGTGGTAAGTGAAACAACTCAAGTATCTCCCTTCTAACGCACTTTGGGAGTACAAACTAGAGAAAGACACAGCAGGGTGAATGCTCTGTGTGGTCCCTTGTGAAAGTAAGGCTGCGAGTGAAACTTTATTTTCCTCATTGGGATTTACAGAGCCGCGGGCTCAATTCTCCCCAAGAAACACTGTTGCTGCACAGCTTCTCTTCGTAACACAATTGCCCTCGTGATGACGTGAGTTTCTAGGCAAGAAACTTGGAGGGTGCCATCCCTTGGTAGGTGGTCAAACTTCAGTAGTCTTCAGGAATGGTCCCACCACATGGGGCCTCTAGCCTCAATCTAACGTCCAGGTGTTCTCATGACAGTCTTGGCGAAGCAACAGATCGCATAGAGCCTTAGTCCCTGTGGTTCTTGAAGTCTAGGAAGCATATCAGCTCTCTTTTGGACTCGCAGGTCAGCGCTAGGTTCCGAAACGTACTGAGAAAGGACTGCCTGTGTCTTCGGGGAGCCGTGAACCATCTACCGTCGGGAACAGCTAGATGCCGACTGATGGGCAGTGAAGGCCTTCGTTGTTTACACACCTGGATTGCGATAGCTTGAAAGCAACCCAGTTATCAACGTTCCATGCCTTCCTTCATGCAAAGGGTGTCTGCACTCTGGAGGAACCCTGAGCTGCAGTAGAAAATACAATTAGCCTACCACTGCTCCTGGGAGCTGCTCCACGATGTCTGTCTGCCTCAAGCGGCAACTACACTTTAAGTCCGGCTTCAAAACCTACAGGGATTTCCCGAACTGGTAGATAGTCTAGAGAAGTACTGTCACCTAGGCCTAACTGAGCCCTCACCTTGATATCCTTACACCACAGTAAGGACTCCCAGCATGGCAATGGTTACTAGTGTCACGAGCCACTGTGTCCACGGGATGTACAAGAGAGAGTCCGATGCGACTTGTTAATACGCTGCTTTGTCCCGCTGGAAATTGAGTCTTCCTGGGAAGTTGATTTTCCTCATTGCAAAGTAGGGAGTTTGCGGCCTCAGGGTTACCTGGTAAACACGGTTGTTGCCCATCTTCTCTATGCTGCACAGTCGTCTTTGGGAGGACAAGTTATCTTCCACGAGAGAACACTTGGCTTTCAATTCCTGCCACGTCCTCATCCCTCCAAAATTGTTCGTGAGTACGCCCACAACCCTGGACGACTCGCCTCAGGCCAACGTTCTACTTCTCTCGTCACAGACATAGGCGGGCCGCAGGCTCACGGCAGCGTTTGCCAAAGCGGTGCTTTAAATCTAGGAAGCGTTTCTGGCGTCTTAGGACACGGGGGTCTGCACTAGGATCCAAGATGTAAACGATGGACTGCCCATCCTTTCCGGGCCTTGTGAGCGATGCTCAGTTGAGGGCAACTATAGGCCGAAAGAAGGGCTGTGAAGGGCGTCTTTTGTTAAAATGCCAGGATGCGGCAAGTTGAATCGACTGTAGTATCTCCGTGCTATGCGAACCTTGGACATGCCATGGAGAGACGGAAACAGCAGGGTGAATGCTCTGCGGTCCATTTTGAAACTAAGGCTTGAAGGGAAACTTTATTTTCCTCATTGGGATTTAGAGAGCTGCGGGCTCAGTTCTCCCTGGGAAACAGTGTGGTTGCACAGTTGCCTTTGTGATGACAAGAGACTTTCCTGGAAGGAAACTGGATGTTGCCGTTCCTCGGTAAGTGCTCCTACTTCAGTTGTCCTCAGGGAAGGGGAGAACCACACGGGGCCTCTGGGCTTAAGCTAATGTAAAGGTTTTCTCATGAACGAGGTAAGCATGCAACACACACCATGCAGCCTTAGTCCCTGGTTTTCTTGAACTCTAGGAAGCATATCAGGTTCTCTCTTGAGTCACGGGTCTGCACTAGGATCCGAAATGGACTAAAAGGGCCTCCTGTGTCTTCAGGGAGTTGTGAGCAATGCACCGCTGGCAGCAGCTAGATGCCGAATCATGGGCAGTGAAGGGCTTCGTCAGAGAAACACCTAGGTTGGGATAGCTTAGAAACAGCCAGCTATCAGCGTTCTGTTCATTCCTTCATGCAAAACGTGTCTGCTTTTCTGCCGAACCCAGAGCACACAAAACATACAGTGATCCGACCCCACCTTCAGGGAACTTGCACGTGATGCAATTTACCCCAGGCGGCCACTGGGCTTTCAGTGTAGCCTGAAAAATTTCAGGCTCTCCCTTGAAAGCCAGGTATTCTGGAGATACATTGTACACACCGGCCTCACTAACCCATGACTTGCTAATCCTTTCACCACAATCACGACCCCCCGTATCACAAAGTGTATCACAAAGTTTACTCACTAAAGGGTCTAGGTGGTCAGCTGAACGTCCAGTAGGGTGTCAGAAACTGCAGCATAAGACGCTGTGCCCTCGCCTTGGAGACTGAAGCGCGATGGGAAGATTATTTGGCACACTGGAATGACGACATGCGGCCTCAAGGTTACCTGATGAACAGTGTAGTGGCCTATCTTTTCTTCATTGCAGAATTGCCTTTGTGAGGACAAGTAATATCCCCCCCGCCCCGTGAGGCAAACGTGGCCTTTCAGTCCCTGCTAGGTGCTCAGCCCTCAGCAATCGTCGGTGAGTAAGCCAAACAAATAGGAGGACTGGATCCAACCTAAGTTACTGTTCTGTTCGTCACACAGATAGGCAGGCAACGGGTTCCAGGCAGCGTTTGTCAACGCGGTGCTTTAAGTGTAGGAAGCATTTCTGGTGTCTTAGGACTAAGAGGTCTGCACTGGGATCCAAGATGTACACAAGGGACCGCCCGTCGCTCCTAGGAGCTGAGAGAACTGTTCGGCTGAGGACAACCATATGCCGAAAGAAGGGCAGTAAAGGCCTTCTTTTGCTAAACATCTAGCATGTGGTAAGTGAAACAACTCAAGTATCTCCCTTCTAACGCACTTTGGGAGTACAAACTAGAGAAAGACACAGCAGGGTGAATGCTCTGTGTGGTCCCTTGTGAAAGTAAGGCTGCGAGTGAAACTTTATTTTCCTCATTGGGATTTACAGAGCCGCGGGCTCAATTCTCCCCAAGAAACACTGTTGCTGCACAGCTTCTCTTCGTAACACAATTGCCCTCGTGATGACGTGAGTTTCTAGGCAAGAAACTTGGAGGGTGCCATCCCTTGGTAGGTGGTCAAACTTCAGTAGTCTTCAGGAATGGTCCCACCACATGGGGCCTCTAGCCTCAATCTAACGTCCAGGTGTTCTCATGACAGTCTTGGCGAAGCAACAGATCGCATAGAGCCTTAGTCCCTGTGGTTCTTGAAGTCTAGGAAGCATATCAGCTCTCTTTTGGACTCGCAGGTCAGCGCTAGGTTCCGAAACGTACTGAGAAAGGACTGCCTGTGTCTTCGGAGAGCCGTGAACCATCTACCGTCGGGAACAGCTAGATGCCGACTGATGGGCAGTGAAGGCCTTCGTTGTTTACACACCTGGATTGCGATAACTTGAAAGCAACCCAGTTATCAGCGTTCCATGCCTTCCTTCATGCAAAGGGTGTCTGCACTCTGGAGGAACCCTGAGCTGCAGTAGAAAATACAATTAGCCTACCACTGCTCCTGGGAGCTGCTCCACGATGTCTGTCTGCCTCAAGCGGCAACTACACTTTAAGTCCGGCTTCAAAACCTACAGGGTTTTCCCGAACTGGTAGATAGTCTAGAGAAGTACTGTCACCTAGGCCTAACTGAGCCCTCACCTTGATATCCTTACACCACAGTAAGGACTCCCAGCATGGCAATGGTTACTAGTGTCACGAACCACTGTGTCCACGGGATGTACGAGAGAGAGTCCGATGCGACTTGTTAATACGCTGCTTTGTCCCGCTGGAAATTGAGTCTTCCTGGGAAGTTGATTTTCCTCATTGCAAAGTAGGGAGTTTGCGGCCTCAGGGTTACCTGGTAAACACGGTTGTTGCCCATCTTCTCTATGCTGCACAGTCGTCTTTGGGAGGACAAGTTATCTTCCACGAGAGAACACTTGGCTTTCAATTCCTGCCACGTCCTCATCCCTCCAAAATTGTTCGTGAGTACGCCCACAACCCTGGACGACTCGCCTCAGGCCAACGTTCTACTTCTCTCGTCACAGACATAGGCGGGCCGCAGGCTCACGGCAGCGTTTGCCAAAGCGGTGCTTTAAGTCTAGGAAGCGTTTCTGGCGTCTTAGGACACGGGGGTCTGCACTAGGATCCAAGATGTAAACGATGGACTGCCCATCCTTTCCGGGCCTTGTGAGCGATGCTCAGTTGAGGGCAACTATAGGCCGAAAGAAGGGCTGTGAAGGGCGTCTTTTGTTAAAATGCTAGGATGCGGCAAGTTGAATCGACTGTAGTATCTCCGTGCTATGCGAACCTTGGACATGCCATGGAGAGACGGAAACAGCAGGGTGAATGCTCTGCGGTCCATTTTGAAACTAAGGCTTGAAGGGAAACTTTATTTTCCTCATTGGGATTTAGAGAGCTGCGGGCTCAGTTCTCCCTGGGAAACAGTGTGGTTGCACAGTTGCCTTTGTGATGACAAGAGACTTTCCTGGAAGGAAACTGGATGTTGCCGTTCCTCGGTAAGTGCTCCTACTTCAGTTGTCCTCAGGGAAGGGGAGAACCACACGGGGCCTCTGGGCTTAAGCTAATGTAAAGGTTTTCTCATGAACGAGGTAAGCATGCAACACACACCATGCAGCCTTAGTCCCTGGTTTTCTTGAACTCTAGGAAGCATATCAGGTTCTCTCTTGAGTCGCGGGTCTGCACTAGGATCCGAAATGGACTAAAAGGGCCTCCTGTGTCTTCAGGGAGTTGTGAGCAATGCACCGCTGGCAGCAGCTAGATGCCGAATCATGGGCAGTGAAGGGCTTCGTCAGAGAAACACCTAGGTTGGGATAGCTTAGAAACAGCCAGCTATCAGCGTTCTGTTCATTCCTTCATGCAAAACGTGTCTGCTTTTCTGCCGAACCCAGAGCACACAAAACATACAGTGATCCGACCCCGCCTTCAGGGAACTCGCACGTGATGCAATTTACCCCAGGCGGCCACTGGACTTTCAGTGTAGCCTGAAAAATTTCAGGCTCTCCCTTGAAAGCCAGGTATTCTGGAGATACATTGTACACACCGGCCTCACTAACCCATGACTTGCTAATCCTTTCACCACAATCACGACCCCCCGTATCACAAAGTGTATCACAAAGTTTACTCACTAAAGGGTCTAGGTGGTCAGCTGAACGTCCAGTAGGGAGTCAGAAACTGCAGCATAAGACGCTCTGCCCTCACCTTGGAGACTGAAGCGTGATGGGAAGATTATTTGGCACACTGGAATGATGACATGCGGCCTCAAGGTTACCTGATGAACAGTGTAGTGGCCTATCTTTTCTTCATTGCAGAATTGCCTTTGTGAGGACAAGTGATTTCCGCCCCCCACCCCGTGAGGCATACGTGGCCTTTCACTCCCTGCTAGGTGCTCAACCCTCAGCAATCGTCGGTGAATAAGCCAAACATAGAGGAGGACTGTCCCCAAGCTAAGGTACTGTTTTGTTCCTCACACAGATAGGCAGGCAACAGGTTCCAGGCAGCGTTTGTCAAAGCGGTGCTTTAAGTGTAGGAAGCATTTCTGGTGTCTTAGGACTAAGAGGTCTGCACTGGGATCCAAGATGTACACAAGGGACCGCCCGTCGCTTCTAGGAGCTGAGAGAACTGTTCGGCTGAGGACAACCATATGCCGAAAGAAGGGCAGTAAAGGCCTTCTTTTGCTAAACATCTAGCATGTGGTAAGTGAAACAACTCAAGTATCTCCCTTCTAACGCACTTTGGGAGTACAAACTAGAGAAAGACACAGCAGGGTGAATGCTCTGTGTGGTCCCTTGTGAAAGTAAGGCTGCGAGTGAAACTTTATTTTCCTCATTGGGATTTACAGAGCCGCGGGCTCAATTCTCCCCAAGAAACACTGTTGCTGCACAGCTTCTCTTCGTAACACAATTGCCCTCGTGATGACGTGAGTTTCTAGGCAAGAAACTTGGAGGGTGCCATCCCTTGGTAGGTGGTCAAACTTCAGTAGTCTTCAGGAATGGTCCCACCACATGGGGCCTCTAGCCTCAATCTAACGTCCAGGTGTTCTCATGACAGTCTTGGCGAAGCAACAGATCGCATAGAGCCTTAGTCCCTGTGGTTCTTGAAGTCTAGGAAGCATATCAGCTCTCTTTTGGACTCGCAGGTCAGCGCTAGGTTCCGAAACGTACTGAGAAAGGACTGCCTGTGTCTTCGGGGAGCCGTGAACCATCTACCGTCGGGAACAGCTAGATGCCGACTGATGGGCAGTGAAGGCCTTCGTTGTTTACACACCTGGATTGCGATAGCTTGAAAGCAACCCAGTTATCAACGTTCCATGCCTTCCTTCATGCAAAGGGTGTCTGCACTCTGGAGGAACCCTGAGCTGCAGTAGAAAATACAATTAGCCTACCACTGCTCCTGGGAGCTGCTCCACGATGTCTGTCTGCCTCAAGCGGCAACTACACTTTAAGTCCGGCTTCAAAACCTACAGGGATTTCCCGAACTGGTAGATAGTCTAGAGAAGTACTGTCACCTAGGCCTAACTGAGCCCTCACCTTGATATCCTTACACCACAGTAAGGACTCCCAGCATGGCAATGGTTACTAGTGTCACGAGCCACTGTGTCCACGGGATGTACAAGAGAGAGTCCGATGCGACTTGTTAATACGCTCCTTTGTCCCGCTGGAAATTGAGTCTTCCTGGGAAGTTGATTTTCCTCATTGCAAAGTAGGGAGTTTGCGGCCTCAGGGTTACCTGGTAAACACGGTTGTTGCCCATCTTCTCTATGCTGCACAGTCGTCTTTGGGAGGACAAGTTATCTTCCACGAGAGAACACTTGGCTTTCAATTCCTGCCACGTCCTCATCCCTCCAAAATTGTTCGTGAGTACGCCCACAACCCTGGACGACTCGCCTCAGGCCAACGTTCTACTTCTCTCGTCACAGACATAGGCGGGCCGCAGGCTCACGGCAGCGTTTGCCAAAGCGGTGCTTTAAATCTAGGAAGCGTTTCTGGCGTCTTAGGACACGGGGGTCTGCACTAGGATCCAAGATGTAAACGATGGACTGCCCATCCTTTCCGGGCCTTGTGAGCGATGCTCAGTTGAGGGCAACTATAGGCCGAAAGAAGGGCTGTGAAGGGCGTCTTTTGTTAAAATGCTAGGATGCGGCAAGTTGAATCGACTGTAGTATCTCCGTGCTATGCGAACCTTGGACATGCCATGGAGAGACGGAAACAGCAGGGTGAATGCTCTGCGGTCCATTTTGAAACTAAGGCTTGAAGGGAAACTTTATTTTCCTCATTGGGATTTAGAGAGCTGCGGGCTCAGTTCTCCCTGGGAAACAGTGTGGTTGCACAGTTGCCTTTGTGATGACAAGAGACTTTCCTGGAAGGAAACTGGATGTTGCCGTTCCTCGGTAAGTGCTCCTACTTCAGTTGTCCTCAGGGAAGGGGAGAACCACACGGGGCCTCTGGGCTTAAGCTAATGTAAAGGTTTTCTCATGAACGAGGTAAGCATGCAACACACACCATGCAGCCTTAGTCCCTGGTTTTCTTGAACTCTAGGAAGCATATCAGGTTCTCTCTTGAGTCACGGGTCTGCACTAGGATCCGAAATGGACTAAAAGGGCCTCCTGTGTCTTCAGGGAGTTGTGAGCAATGCACCGCTGGCAGCAGCTAGATGCCGAATCATGGGCAGTGAAGGGCTTCGTCAGAGAAACACCTAGGTTGGGATAGCTTAGAAACAGCCAGCTATCAGCGTTCTGTTCATTCCTTCATGCAAAACGTGTCTGCTTTTCTGCCGAACCCAGAGCACACAAAACATACAGTGATCCGACCCCGCCTTCAGGGAACTTGCACGTGATGCAATTTACCCCAGGCGGCCACTGGGCTTTCAGTGTAGCCTGAAAAATTTCAGGCTCTCCCTTGAAAGCCAGGTATTCTGGAGATACATTGTACACACCGGCCTCACTAACCCATGACTTGCTAATCCTTTCACCACAATCACGACCCCCCGTATCACAAAGTGTATCACAAAGTTTACTCACTAAAGGGTCTAGGTGGTCAGCTGAACGTCCAGTAGGGTGTCAGAAACTGCAGCATAAGACGCTGTGCCCTCGCCTTGGAGACTGAAGCGCGATGGGAAGATTATTTGGCACACTGGAATGACGACATGCGGCCTCAAGGTTACCTGATGAACAGTGTAGTGGCCTATCTTTTCTTCATTGCAGAATTGCCTTTGTGAGGACAAGTAATATCCCCCCCGCCCCGTGAGGCAAACGTGGCCTTTCAGTCCCTGCTAGGTGCTCAGCCCTCAGCAATCGTCGGTGAGTAAGCCAAACAAATAGGAGGACTGGGTCCAACCTAAGTTACTGTTCTGTTCGTCACACAGATAGGCAGGCAACGGGTTCCAGGCAGCGTTTGTCAAAGCGGTGCTTTAAGTGTAGGAAGCATTTCTGGTGTCTTAGGACTAAGAGGTCTGCACTGGGATCCAAGATGTACACAAGGGACCGCCCGTCGCTCCTAGGAGCTGAGAGAACTGTTCGGCTGAGGACAACCATATGCCGAAAGAAGGGCAGTAAAGGCCTTCTTTTGCTAAACATCTAGCATGTGGTAAGTGAAACAACTCAAGTATCTCCCTTCTAACGCACTTTGGGAGTACAAACTAGAGAAAGACACAGCAGGGTGAATGCTCTGTGTGGTCCCTTGTGAAAGTAAGGCTGCGAGTGAAACTTTATTTTCCTCATTGGGATTTACAGAGCCGCGGGCTCAATTCTCCCCAAGAAACACTGTTGCTGCACAGCTTCTCTTCGTAACACAATTGCCCTCGTGATGACGTGAGTTTCTAGGCAAGAAACTTGGAGGGTGCCATCCCTTGGTAGGTGGTCAAACTTCAGTAGTCTTCAGGAATGGTCCCACCACATGGGGCCTCTAGCCTCAATCTAACGTCCAGGTGTTCTCATGACAGTCTTGGCGAAGCAACAGATCGCATAGAGCCTTAGTCCCTGTGGTTCTTGAAGTCTAGGAAGCATATCAGCTCTCTTTTGGACTCGCAGGTCAGCGCTAGGTTCCGAAACGTACTGAGAAAGGACTGCCTGTGTCTTCGGGGAGCCGTGAACCATCTACCGTCGGGAACAGCTAGATGCCGACTGATGGGCAGTGAAGGCCTTCGTTGTTTACACACCTGGATTGCGATAGCTTGAAAGCAACCCAGTTATCAACGTTCCATGCCTTCCTTCATGCAAAGGGTGTCTGCACTCTGGAGGAACCCTGAGCTGCAGTAGAAAATACAATTAGCCTACCACTGCTCCTGGGAGCTGCTCCACGATGTCTGTCTGCCTCAAGCGGCAACTACACTTTAAGTCCGGCTTCAAAACCTACAGGGATTTCCCGAACTGGTAGATAGTCTAGAGAAGTACTGTCACCTAGGCCTAACTGAGCCCTCACCTTGATATCCTTACACCACAGTAAGGACTCCCAGCATGGCAATGGTTACTAGTGTCACGAGCCACTGTGTCCACGGGATGTACGAGAGAGAGTCCGATGCGACTTGTTAATACGCTGCTTTGTCCTGCTGGAAATTGAGTCTTCCTGGGAAGTTGATTTTCCTCATTGCAAAGTAGGGAGTTTGCGGCCTCAGGGTTACCTGGTAAACACGGTTGTTGCCCATCTTCTCTATGCTGCACAGTCGTCTTTGGGAGGACAAGTTATCTTCCACGAGAGAACACTTGGCTTTCAATTCCTGCCACGTCCTCATCCCTCCAAAATTGTTCGTGAGTACGCCCACAACCCTGGACGACTCGCCTCAGGCCAACGTTCTACTTCTCTCGTCACAGACATAGGCGGGCCGCAGGCTCACGGCAGCGTTTGCCAAAGCGGTGCTTTAAATCTAGGAAGCGTTTCTGGCGTCTTAGGACACGGGGGTCTGCACTAGGATCCAAGATGTAAACGATGGACTGCCCATCCTTTCCGGGCCTTGTGAGCGATGCTCAGTTGAGGGCAACTATAGGCCGAAAGAAGGGCTGTGAAGGGCGTCTTTTGTTAAAATGCTAGGATGCGGCAAGTTGAATCGACTGTAGTATCTCCGTGCTATGCGAACCTTGGACATGCCATGGAGAGACGGAAACAGCAGGGTGAATGCTCTGCGGTCCATTTTGAAACTAAGGCTTGAAGGGAAACTTTATTTTCCTCATTGGGATTTAGAGAGCTGCGGGCTCAGTTCTCCCTGGGAAACAGTGTGGTTGCACAGTTGCCTTTGTGATGACAAGAGACTTTCCTGGAAGGAAACTGGATGTTGCCGTTCCTCGGTAAGTGCTCCTACTTCAGTTGTCCTCAGGGAAGGGGAGAACCACACGGGGCCTCTGGGCTTAAGCTAATGTAAAGGTTTTCTCATGAACGAGGTAAGCATGCAACACACACCATGCAGCCTTAGTCCCTGGTTTTCTTGAACTCTAGGAAGCATATCAGGTTCTCTCTTGAGTCACGGGTCTGCACTAGGATCCGAAATGGACTAAAAGGGCCTCCTGTGTCTTCAGGGAGTTGTGAGCAATGCACCGCTGGCAGCAGCTAGATGCCGAATCATGGGCAGTGAAGGGCTTCGTCAGAGAAACACCTAGGTTGGGATAGCTTAGAAACAGCCAGCTATCAGCGTTCTGTTCATTCCTTCATGCAAAACGTGTCTGCTTTTCTGCCGAACCCAGAGCACACAAAACATACAGTGATCCGACCCCGCCTTCAGGGAACTTGCACGTGATGCAATTTACCCCAGGCGGCCACTGGGCTTTCAGTGTAGCCTGAAAAATTTCAGGCTCTCCCTTGAAAGCCAGGTATTCTGGAGATACATTGTACACACCGGCCTCACTAACCCATGACTTGCTAATCCTTTCACCACAATCACGACCCCCCGTATCACAAAGTGTATCACAAAGTTTACTCACTAAAGGGTCTAGGTGGTCAGCTGAACGTCCAGTAGGGTGTCAGAAACTGCAGCATAAGACGCTGTGCCCTCGCCTTGGAGACTGAAGCACGATGGGAAGATTATTTGGCACACTGGAATGACGACATGCGGCCTCAAGGTTACCTGATGAACAGTGTAGTGGCCTATCTTTTCTTCATTGCAGAATTGCCTTTGTGAGGACAAGTAATATCCCCCCCGCCCCGTGAGGCAAACGTGGCCTTTCAGTCCCTGCTAGGTGCTCAGCCCTCAGCAATCGTCGGTGAGTAAGCCAAACAAATAGGAGGACTGGGTCCAACCTAAGTTACTGTTCTGTTCGTCACACAGATAGGCAGGCAACGGGTTCCAGGCAGCGTTTGTCAACGCGGTGCTTTAAGTGTAGGAAGCATTTCTGGTGTCTAAGGACTAAGAGGTCTGCACTGGGATCCAAGATGTACACAAGGGACCGCCCGTCGCTCCTAGGAGCTGAGAGAACTGTTCGGCTGAGGACAACCATATGCCGAAAGAAGGGCAGTAAAGGCCTTCTTTTGCTAAACATCTAGCATGTGGTAAGTGAAACAACTCAAGTATCTCCCTTCTAACGCACTTTGGGAGTACAAACTAGAGAAAGACACAGCAGGGTGAATGCTCTGTGTGGTCCCTTGTGAAAGTAAGGCTGCGAGTGAAACTTTATTTTCCTCATTGGGATTTACAGAGCCGCGGGCTCAATTCTCCCCAAGAAACACTGTTGCTGCACAGCTTCTCTTCGTAACACAATTGCCCTCGTGATGACGTGAGTTTCTAGGCAAGAAACTTGGAGGGTGCCATCCCTTGGTAGGTGGTCAAACTTCAGTAGTCTTCAGGAATGGTCCCACCACATGGGGCCTCTAGCCTCAATCTAACGTCCAGGTGTTCTCATGACAGTCTTGGCGAAGCAACAGATCGCATAGAGCCTTAGTCCCTGTGGTTCTTGAAGTCTAGGAAGCATATCAGCTCTCTTTTGGACTCGCAGGTCAGCGCTAGGTTCCGAAACGTACTGAGAAAGGACTGCCTGTGTCTTCGGGGAGCCGTGAACCATCTACCGTCGGGAACAGCTAGATGCCGACTGATGGGCAGTGAAGGCCTTCGTTGTTTACACACCTGGATTGCGATAGCTTGAAAGCAACCCAGTTATCAACGTTCCATGCCTTCCTTCATGCAAAGGGTGTCTGCACTCTGGAGGAACCCTGAGCTGCAGTAGAAAATACAATTAGCCTACCACTGCTCCTGGGAGCTGCTCCACGATGTCTGTCTGCCTCAAGCGGCAACTACACTTTAAGTCCGGCTTCAAAACCTACAGGGATTTCCCGAACTGGTAGATAGTCTAGAGAAGTACTGTCACCTAGGCCTAACTGAGCCCTCACCTTGATATCCTTACACCACAGTAAGGACTCCCAGCATGGCAATGGTTACTAGTGTCACGAGCCACTGTGTCCACGGGATGTACAAGAGAGAGTCCGATGCGACTTGTTAATACGCTGCTTTGTCCCGCTGGAAATTGAGTCTTCCTGGGAAGTTGATTTTCCTCATTGCAAAGTAGGGAGTTTGCGGCCTCAGGGTTACCTGGTAAACACGGTTGTTGCCCATCTTCTCTATGCTGCACAGTCGTCTTTGGGAGGACAAGTTATCTTCCACGAGAGAACACTTGGCTTTCAATTCCTGCCACGTCCTCATCCCTCCAAAATTGTTCGTGAGTACGCCCACAACCCTGGACGACTCGCCTCAGGCCAACGTTCTACTTCTCTCGTCACAGACATAGGCGGGCCGCAGGCTCACGGCAGCGTTTGCCAAAGCGGTGCTTTAAATCTAGGAAGCGTTTCTGGCGTCTTAGGACACGGGGGTCTGCACTAGGATCCAAGATGTAAACGATGGACTGCCCATCCTTTCCGGGCCTTGTGAGCGATGCTCAGTTGAGGGCAACTATAGGCCGAAAGAAGGGCTGTGAAGGGCGTCTTTTGTTAAAATGCTAGGATGCGGCAAGTTGAATCGACTGTAGTATCTCCGTGCTATGCGAACCTTGGACATGCCATGGAGAGACGGAAACAGCAGGGTGAATGCTCTGCGGTCCATTTTGAAACTAAGGCTTGAAGGGAAACTTTATTTTCCTCATTGGGATTTAGAGAGCTGCGGGCTCAGTTCTCCCTGGGAAACAGTGTGGTTGCACAGTTGCCTTTGTGATGACAAGAGACTTTCCTGGAAGGAAACTGGATGTTGCCGTTCCTCGGTAAGTGCTCCTACTTCAGTTGTCCTCAGGGAAGGGGAGAACCACACGGGGCCTCTGGGCTTAAGCTAATGTAAAGGTTTTCTCATGAACGAGGTAAGCATGCAACACACACCATGCAGCCTTAGTCCCTGGTTTTCTTGAACTCTAGGAAGCATATCAGGTTCTCTCTTGAGTCACGGGTCTGCACTAGGATCCGAAATGGACTAAAAGGGCCTCCTGTGTCTTCAGGGAGTTGTGAGCAATGCACCGCTGGCAGCAGCTAGATGCCGAATCATGGGCAGTGAAGGGCTTCGTCAGAGAAACACCTAGGTTGGGATAGCTTAGAAACAGCCAGCTATCAGCGTTCTGTTCATTCCTTCATGCAAAACGTGTCTGCTTTTCTGCCGAACCCAGAGCACACAAAACATACAGTGATCCGACCCCGCCTTCAGGGAACTTGCACGTGATGCAATTTACCCCAGGCGGCCACTGGGCTTTCAGTGTAGCCTGAAAAATTTCAGGCTCTCCCTTGAAAGCCAGGTATTCTGGAGATACATTGTACACACCGGCCTCACTAACCCATGACTTGCTAATCCTTTCACCACAATCACGACCCCCCGTATCACAAAGTGTATCACAAAGTTTACTCACTAAAGGGTCTAGGTGGTCAGCTGAACGTCCAGTAGGGTGTCAGAAACTGCAGCATAAGACGCTGTGCCCTCGCCTTGGAGACTGAAGCGCGATGGGAAGATTATTTGGCACACTGGAATGACGACATGCGGCCTCAAGGTTACCTGATGAACAGTGTAGTGGCCTATCTTTTCTTCCTTGCAGAATTGCCTTTGTGAGGACAAGTAATATCCCCCCCGCCCCGTGAGGCAAACGTGGCCTTTCAGTCCCTGCTAGGTGCTCAGCCCTCAGCAATCGTCGGTGAGTAAGCCAAACAAATAGGAGGACTGGGTCCAACCTAAGTTACTGTTCTGTTCGTCACACAGATAGGCAGGCAACGGGTTCCAGGCAGCGTTTGTCAACGCGGTGCTTTAAGTGTAGGAAGCATTTCTGGTGTCTTAGGACTAAGAGGTCTGCACTGGGATCCAAGATGTACACAAGGGACCGCCCGTCGCTCCTAGGAGCTGAGAGAACTGTTCGGCTGAGGACAACCATATGCCGAAAGAAGGGCAGTAAAGGCCTTCTTTTGCTAAACATCTAGCATGTGGTAAGTGAAACAACTCAAGTATCTCCCTTCTAACGCACTTTGGGAGTACAAACTAGAGAAAGACACAGCAGGGTGAATGCTCTGTGTGGTCCCTTGTGAAAGTAAGGCTGCGAGTGAAACTTTATTTTCCTCATTGGGATTTACAGAGCCGCGGGCTCAATTCTCCCCAAGAAACACTGTTGCTGCACAGCTTCTCTTCGTAACACAATTGCCCTCGTGATGACGTGAGTTTCTAGGCAAGAAACTTGGAGGGTGCCATCCCTTGGTAGGTGGTCAAACTTCAGTAGTCTTCAGGAATGGTCCCACCACATGGGGCCTCTAGCCTCAATCTAACGTCCAGGTGTTCTCATGACAGTCTTGGCGAAGCAACAGATCGCATAGAGCCTTAGTCCCTGTGGTTCTTGAAGTCTAGGAAGCATATCAGCTCTCTTTTGGACTCGCAGGTCAGCGCTAGGTTCCGAAACGTACTGAGAAAGGACTGCCTGTGTCTTCGGGGAGCCGTGAACCATCTACCGTCGGGAACAGCTAGATGCCGACTGATGGGCAGTGAAGGGCTTCGTTGTTTACACACCTGGATTGCGATAACTTGAAAGCAACCCAGTTATCAGCGTTCCATGCCTTCCTTCATGCAAAGGGTGTCTGCACTCTGGAGGAACCCTGAGCTGCAGTAGAAAATACAATTAGCCTACCACTGCTCCTGGGAGCTGCTCCACGATGTCTGTCTGCCTCAAGCGGCAACTACACTTTAAGTCCGGCTTCAAAACCTACAGGGATTTCCCGAACTGGTAGATAGTCTAGAGAAGTACTGTCACCTAGGCCTAACTGAGCCCTCACCTTGATATCCTTACACCACAGTAAGGACTCCCAGCATGGCAATGGTTACTAGTGTCACGAGCCACTGTGTCCACGGGATGTACAAGAGAGAGTCCGATGCGACTTGTTAATACGCTGCTTTGTCCCGCTGGAAATTGAGTCTTCCTGGGAAGTTGATTTTCCTCATTGCAAAGTAGGGAGTTTGCGGCCTCAGGGTTACCTGGTAAACACGGTTGTTGCCCATCTTCTCTATGCTGCACAGTCGACTTTGGGAGGACAAGTTATCTTCCACGAGAGAACACTTGGCTTTCAATTCCTGCCACGTCCTCATCCCTCCAAAATTGTTCGTGAGTACGCCCACAACCCTGGACGACTCGCCTCAGGCCAACGTTCTACTTCTCTCGTCACAGACATAGGCGGGCCGCAGGCTCACGGCAGCGTTTGCCAAAGCGGTGCTTTAAATCTAGGAAGCGTTTCTGGCGTCTTAGGACACGGGGGTCTGCACTAGGATCCAAGATGTAAACGACGGACTGCCCGTCCTTTCCGGGCCTTGTGAGCGATGCTCAGTTGAGGGCAACTATAGGCCGAAAGAAGGGCTGTGAAGGGCGTCTTTTGTTAAAATGCTAGGATGCGGCAAGTTGAAACGACTGAAGTATCTCCGTGCTATGCGCACCTTGGACGTGCCATGGAGAGACGGAAACAGCAGGGTGAATGCTCTGCGGTCCATTTTGAAACTAAGGCTTGAAGGGAAACTTTATTTTCCTCATTGGGATTTAGAGAGCTGCGGGCTCAGTTCTCCCTGGGAAACAGTGTGGTTGCACAGTTGCCTTTGTGATGACAAGTGAGTTTCCTGGAAGGAAACTGGATGTTGCCGTTCCTCGGTAAGTGCTCCTACTTCGGTTGTCCTCAGGGAAGGGGAGAACCACACGGGGCCTCTGGCCTTAAGGTAATGTTCAGGTTTTCTCATGAACGAGGTAGGCATGCAACACACACCATGCAGCCTTAGTCCCTGGGTTTCTTGAACTCTAGGAAGCATATCAGGTTCTCTCTTGAGTCGCGGGTCTGCACTAGGATCCGAAATGGACTAAAAGGGCCTCCTGTGTCTTCAGGGAGTTGTGAGCAATGCACCGCTGGCAGCAGCTAGATGCCGAATCATGGGCAGTGAAGGGCTTCGTCAGAGAAACACCTAGGTTGGGATAGCTTAGAAACAGCCAGCTATCAGCGTTCTGTTCATTCCTTCATGCAAAACGTGTCTGCTTTTCTGCCGAACCCAGAGCACACAAAACATACAGTGATCCGACCCCGCCTTCAGGGAACTCGCACGTGATGCAATTTACCCCAGGCGGCCACTGGACTTTCAGTGTAGCCTGAAAAATTTCAGGCTCTCCCTTGAAAGCCAGGTATTCTGGAGATACATTGTACACACCGGCCTCACTAACCCATGACTTGCTAATCCTTTCACCACAATCACGACCCCGTATCACAAAGTGTATCACAAAGTTTACTCACTAAAGGGTCTAGGTGGTCAGCTGAACGTCCAGTAGGGAGTCAGAAACTGCAGCATAAGACGCTGTGCCCTCGCCTTGGAGACTGAAGCGCGATGGGAAGATTATTTGGCACACTGGAATGACGACATGCGGCCTCAAGGTTACCTGATGAACAGTGTAGTGGCCTATCTTTTCTTCATTGCAGAATTGCCTTTGTGAGGACAAGTAATATCCCCCCCGTCCCGTGAGGCAAACGTGGCCTTTCAGTCCCTGCTAGGTGCTCAGCCCTCAGCAATCGTCGGTGAGTAAGCCAAACAAATAGGAGGACTGGGTCCAACCTAAGTTACTGTTCTGTTCGTCACACAGATAGGCAGGCAACGGGTTCCAGGCAGCGTTTGTCAACGCGGTGCTTTAAGTGTAGGAAGCATTTCTGGTGTCTTAGGACTAAGAGGTCTGCACTGGGATCCAAGATGTACACAAGGGACCGCCCGTCGCTCCTAGGAGCTGAGAGAACTGTTCGGCTGAGGACAACCATATGCCGAAAGAAGGGCAGTAAAGGCCTTCTTTTGCTAAACATCTAGCATGTGGTAAGTGAAACAACTCAAGTATCTCCCTTCTAACGCACTTTGGGAGTACAAACTAGAGAAAGACACAGCAGGGTGAATGCTCTGTGTGGTCCCTTGTGAAAGTAAGGCTGCGAGTGAAACTTTATTTTCCTCATTGGGATTGACAGAGCCGCGGGCTCAATTCTCCCCAAGAAACACTGTTGCTGCACAGCTTCTCTTCGTAACACAATTGCCCTCGTGATGACGTGAGTTTCTAGGCAAGAAACTTGGAGGGTGCCATCCCTTGGTAGGTGGTCAAACTTCAGTAGTCTTCAGGAATGGTCCCACCACATGGGGCCTCTAGCCTCAATCTAACGTCCAGGTGTTCTCATGACAGTCTTGGCGAAGCAACAGATCGCATAGAGCCTTAGTCCCTGTGGTTCTTGAAGTCTAGGAAGCATATCAGCTCTCTTTTGGACTCGCAGGTCAGCGCTAGGTTCCGAAACGTACTGAGAAAGGACTGCCTGTGTCTTCGGGGAGCCGTGAACCAACTACCGTCGGGAACAGCTAGATGCCGACTGATGGGCAGTGAAGGGCTTCGTTGTTTACACACCTGGATTGCGATAACTTGAAAGCAACCCAGTTATCAGCGTTCCATGCCTTCCTTCATGCAAAGGGTGTCTGCACTCTGGAGGAACCCTGAGCTGCAGTAGAAAATACAATTAGCCTACCACTGCTCCTGGGAGCTGCTCCACGATGTCTGTCTGCCTCAAGCGGCAACTACACTTTAAGTCCGGCTTCAAAACCTACAGGGTTTTCCCGAACTGGTAGATAGTCTAGAGAAGTACTGTCACCTAGGCCTAACTGAGCCCTCACCTTGATATCCTTACACCACAGTAAGGACTCCCAGCATGGCAATGGTTACTAGTGTCACGAACCACTGTGTCCACGGGATGTACGAGAGAGAGTCCGATGCGACTTGTTAATACGCTGCTTTGTCCCGCTGGAAATTGAGTCTTCCTGGGAAGTTGATTTTCCTCATTGCAAAGTAGGGAGTTTGCGGCCTCAGGGTTACCTGGTAAACACGGTTGTTGCCCATCTTCTCTATGCTGCACAGTCGTCTTTGGGAGGACAAGTTATCTTCCACGAGAGAACACTTGGCTTTCAATTCCTGCCACGTCCTCATCCCTCCAAAATTGTTCGTGAGTACGCCCACAACCCTGGACGACTCGCCTCAGGCCAACGTTCTACTTCTCTCGTCACAGACATAGGCGGGCCACAGGCTCACGGCAGCGTTTGCCAAAGTGTTGCTTTAAATCTAGGAAGCGTTTCTGGCGTCTTAGGACACGGGGGTCTGCACTAGGAT
This sequence comes from Leucopleurus acutus, assembly GCF_964270905.1. NCBI lineage: Eukaryota > Metazoa > Chordata > Mammalia > Artiodactyla > Delphinidae > Leucopleurus > Leucopleurus acutus. Next base: position 12,135 of record NW_028138747.1, on the reverse strand, counting down.
CCAAGATGTAAACGATGGACTGCCCATCCTTTCCGGGCCTTGTGAGCGATGCTCAGTTGAGGGCAACTATAGGCCGAAAGAAGGGCTGTGAAGGGCGTCTTTTGTTAAAATGCTAGGATGCGGCAAGTTGAATCGACTGTAGTATCTCCGTGCTATGCGAACCTTGGACATGCCATGGAGAGACGGAAACAGCAGGGTGAATGCTCTGCGGTCCATTTTGAAACTAAGGCTTGAAGGGAAACTTTATTTTCCTCATTGGGATTTAGAGAGCTGCGGGCTCAGTTCTCCCTGGGAAACAGTGTGGTTGCACAGTTGCCTTTGTGATGACAAGAGACTTTCCTGGAAGGAAACTGGATGTTGCCGTTCCTCGGTAAGTGCTCCTACTTCAGTTGTCCTCAGGGAAGGGGAGAACCACACGGGGCCTCTGGGCTTAAGCTAATGTAAAGGTTTTCTCATGAACGAGGTAAGCATGCAACACACACCATGCAGCCTTAGTCCCTGGTTTTCTTGAACTCTAGGAAGCATATCAGGTTCTCTCTTGAGTCGCGGGTCTGCACTAGGATCCGAAATGGACTAAAAGGGCCTCCTGTGTCTTCAGGGAGTTGTGAGCAATGCACCGCTGGCAGCAGCTAGATGCCGAATCATGGGCAGTGAAGGGCTTCGTCAGAGAAACACCTAGGTTGGGATAGCTTAGAAACAGCCAGCTATCAGCGTTCTGTTCATTCCTTCATGCAAAACGTGTCTGCTTTTCTGCCGAACCCAGAGCACACAAAACATACAGTGATCCGACCCCGCCTTCAGGGAACTCGCACGTGATGCAATTTACCCCAGGCGGCCACTGGACTTTCAGTGTAGCCTGAAAAATTTCAGGCTCTCCCTTGAAAGCCAGGTATTCTGGAGATACATTGTACACACCGGCCTCACTAACCCATGACTTGCTAATCCTTTCACCACAATCACGACCCCCCGTATCACAAAGTGTATCACAAAGTTTACTCACTAAAGGGTCTAGGTGGTCAGCTGAACGTCCAGTAGGGAGTCAGAAACTGCAGCATAAGACGCTCTGCCCTCACCTTGGAGACTGAAGCGCGATGGGAAGATTATTTGGCACACTGGAATGATGACATGCGGCCTCAAGGTTACCTGATGAACAGTGTAGTGGCCTATCTTTTTTTCATTGCAGAATTGCCTTTGTGAGGACAAGTGATTTCCGCCCCCCACCCCGTGAGGCATACGTGGCCTTTCACTCCCTGCTAGGTGCTCAACCCTCAGCAATCGTCGGTGAATAAGCCAAACATAGAGGAGGACTGTCCCCAAGCTAAGGTACTGTTTTGTTCCTCACACAGATAGGCAGGCAACAGGTTCCAGGCAGCGTTTGTCAAAGCGGTGCTTTAAGTGTAGGAAGCATTTCTGGTGTCTTAGGACTAAGAGGTCTGCACTGGGATCCAAGATGTACACAAGGGACCGCCCGTCGCTTCTAGGAGCTGAGAGAACTGTTCGGCTGAGGACAACCATATGCCGAAAGAAGGGCAGTAAAGGCCTTCTTTTGCTAAACATCTAGCATGTGGTAAGTGAAACAACTCAAGTATCTCCCTTCTAACGCACTTTGGGAGTACAAACTAGAGAAAGACACAGCAGGGTGAATGCTCTGTGTGGTCCCTTGTGAAAGTAAGGCTGCGAGTGAAACTTTATTTTCCTCATTGGGATTTACAGAGCCGCGGGCTCAATTCTCCCCAAGAAACACTGTTGCTGCACAGCTTCTCTTCGTAACACAATTGCCCTCGTGATGACGTGAGTTTCTAGGCAAGAAACTTGGAGGGTGCCATCCCTTGGTAGGTGGTCAAACTTCAGTAGTCTTCAGGAATGGTCCCACCACATGGGGCCTCTAGCCTCAATCTAACGTCCAGGTGTTCTCATGACAGTCTTGGCGAAGCAACAGATCGCATAGAGCCTTAGTCCCTGTGGTTCTTGAAGTCTAGGAAGCATATCAGCTCTCTTTTGGACTCGCAGGTCAGCGCTAGGTTCCGAAACGTACTGAGAAAGGACTGCCTGTGTCTTCGGGGAGCCGTGAACCATCTACCGTCGGGAACAGCTAGATGCCGACTGATGGGCAGTGAAGGCCTTCGTTGTTTACACACCTGGATTGCGATAGCTTGAAAGCAACCCAGTTATCAACGTTCCATGCCTTCCTTCATGCAAAGGGTGTCTGCACTCTGGAGGAACCCTGAGCTGCAGTAGAAAATACAATTAGCCTACCACTGCTCCTGGGAGCTGCTCCACGATGTCTGTCTGCCTCAAGCGGCAACTACACTTTAAGTCCGGCTTCAAAACCTACAGGGATTTCCCGAACTGGTAGATAGTCTAGAGAAGTACTGTCACCTAGGCCTAACTGAGCCCTCACCTTGATATCCTTACACCACAGTAAGGACTCCCAGCATGGCAATGGTTACTAGTGTCACGAGCCACTGTGTCCACGGGATGTACAAGAGAGAGTCCGATGCGACTTGTTAATACGCTGCTTTGTCCCGCTGGAAATTGAGTCTTCCTGGGAAGTTGATTTTCCTCATTGCAAAGTAGGGAGTTTGCGGCCTCAGGGTTACCTGGTAAACACGGTTGTTGCCCATCTTCTCTATGCTGCACAGTCGTCTTTGGGAGGACAAGTTATCTTCCACGAGAGAACACTTGGCTTTCAATTCCTGCCACGTCCTCATCCCTCCAAAATTGTTCGTGAGTACGCCCACAACCCTGGACGACTCGCCTCAGGCCAACGTTCTACTTCTCTCGTCACAGACATAGGCGGGCCGCAGGCTCACGGCAGCGTTTGCCAAAGCGGTGCTTTAAATCTAGGAAGCGTTTCTGGCGTCTTAGGACACGGGGGTCTGCACTAGGATCCAAGATGTAAACGATGGACTGCCCATCCTTTCCGGGCCTTGTGAGCGATGCTCAGTTGAGGGCAACTATAGGCCGAAAGAAGGGCTGTGAAGGGCGTCTTTTGTTAAAATGCCAGGATGCGGCAAGTTGAATCGACTGTAGTATCTCCGTGCTATGCGAACCTTGGACATGCCATGGAGAGACGGAAACAGCAGGGTGAATGCTCTGCGGTCCATTTTGAAACTAAGGCTTGAAGGGAAACTTTATTTTCCTCATTGGGATTTAGAGAGCTGCGGGCTCAGTTCTCCCTGGGAAACAGTGTGGTTGCACAGTTGCCTTTGTGATGACAAGAGACTTTCCTGGAAGGAAACTGGATGTTGCCGTTCCTCGGTAAGTGCTCCTACTTCAGTTGTCCTCAGGGAAGGGGAGAACCACACGGGGCCTCTGGGCTTAAGCTAATGTAAAGGTTTTCTCATGAACGAGGTAAGCATGCAACACACACCATGCAGCCTTAGTCCCTGGTTTTCTTGAACTCTAGGAAGCATATCAGGTTCTCTCTTGAGTCACGGGTCTGCACTAGGATCCGAAATGGACTAAAAGGGCCTCCTGTGTCTTCAGGGAGTTGTGAGCAATGCACCGCTGGCAGCAGCTAGATGCCGAATCATGGGCAGTGAAGGGCTTCGTCAGAGAAACACCTAGGTTGGGATAGCTTAGAAACAGCCAGCTATCAGCGTTCTGTTCATTCCTTCATGCAAAACGTGTCTGCTTTTCTGCCGAACCCAGAGCACACAAAACATACAGTGATCCGACCCCACCTTCAGGGAACTTGCACGTGATGCAATTTACCCCAGGCGGCCACTGGGCTTTCAGTGTAGCCTGAAAAATTTCAGGCTCTCCCTTGAAAGCCAGGTATTCTGGAGATACATTGTACACACCGGCCTCACTAACCCATGACTTGCTAATCCTTTCACCACAATCACGACCCCCCGTATCACAAAGTGTATCACAAAGTTTACTCACTAAAGGGTCTAGGTGGTCAGCTGAACGTCCAGTAGGGTGTCAGAAACTGCAGCATAAGACGCTGTGCCCTCGCCTTGGAGACTGAAGCGCGATGGGAAGATTATTTGGCACACTGGAATGACGACATGCGGCCTCAAGGTTACCTGATGAACAGTGTAGTGGCCTATCTTTTCTTCATTGCAGAATTGCCTTTGTGAGGACAAGTAATATCCCCCCCGCCCCGTGAGGCAAACGTGGCCTTTCAGTCCCTGCTAGGTGCTCAGCCCTCAGCAATCGTCGGTGAGTAAGCCAAACAAATAGGAGGACTGGATCCAACCTAAGTTACTGTTCTGTTCGTCACACAGATAGGCAGGCAACGGGTTCCAGGCAGCGTTTGTCAACGCGGTGCTTTAAGTGTAGGAAGCATTTCTGGTGTCTTAGGACTAAGAGGTCTGCACTGGGATCCAAGATGTACACAAGGGACCGCCCGTCGCTCCTAGGAGCTGAGAGAACTGTTCGGCTGAGGACAACCATATGCCGAAAGAAGGGCAGTAAAGGCCTTCTTTTGCTAAACATCTAGCATGTGGTAAGTGAAACAACTCAAGTATCTCCCTTCTAACGCACTTTGGGAGTACAAACTAGAGAAAGACACAGCAGGGTGAATGCTCTGTGTGGTCCCTTGTGAAAGTAAGGCTGCGAGTGAAACTTTATTTTCCTCATTGGGATTTACAGAGCCGCGGGCTCAATTCTCCCCAAGAAACACTGTTGCTGCACAGCTTCTCTTCGTAACACAATTGCCCTCGTGATGACGTGAGTTTCTAGGCAAGAAACTTGGAGGGTGCCATCCCTTGGTAGGTGGTCAAACTTCAGTAGTCTTCAGGAATGGTCCCACCACATGGGGCCTCTAGCCTCAATCTAACGTCCAGGTGTTCTCATGACAGTCTTGGCGAAGCAACAGATCGCATAGAGCCTTAGTCCCTGTGGTTCTTGAAGTCTAGGAAGCATATCAGCTCTCTTTTGGACTCGCAGGTCAGCGCTAGGTTCCGAAACGTACTGAGAAAGGACTGCCTGTGTCTTCGGAGAGCCGTGAACCATCTACCGTCGGGAACAGCTAGATGCCGACTGATGGGCAGTGAAGGCCTTCGTTGTTTACACACCTGGATTGCGATAACTTGAAAGCAACCCAGTTATCAGCGTTCCATGCCTTCCTTCATGCAAAGGGTGTCTGCACTCTGGAGGAACCCTGAGCTGCAGTAGAAAATACAATTAGCCTACCACTGCTCCTGGGAGCTGCTCCACGATGTCTGTCTGCCTCAAGCGGCAACTACACTTTAAGTCCGGCTTCAAAACCTACAGGGTTTTCCCGAACTGGTAGATAGTCTAGAGAAGTACTGTCACCTAGGCCTAACTGAGCCCTCACCTTGATATCCTTACACCACAGTAAGGACTCCCAGCATGGCAATGGTTACTAGTGTCACGAACCACTGTGTCCACGGGATGTACGAGAGAGAGTCCGATGCGACTTGTTAATACGCTGCTTTGTCCCGCTGGAAATTGAGTCTTCCTGGGAAGTTGATTTTCCTCATTGCAAAGTAGGGAGTTTGCGGCCTCAGGGTTACCTGGTAAACACGGTTGTTGCCCATCTTCTCTATGCTGCACAGTCGTCTTTGGGAGGACAAGTTATCTTCCACGAGAGAACACTTGGCTTTCAATTCCTGCCACGTCCTCATCCCTCCAAAATTGTTCGTGAGTACGCCCACAACCCTGGACGACTCGCCTCAGGCCAACGTTCTACTTCTCTCGTCACAGACATAGGCGGGCCGCAGGCTCACGGCAGCGTTTGCCAAAGCGGTGCTTTAAGTCTAGGAAGCGTTTCTGGCGTCTTAGGACACGGGGGTCTGCACTAGGATCCAAGATGTAAACGATGGACTGCCCATCCTTTCCGGGCCTTGTGAGCGATGCTCAGTTGAGGGCAACTATAGGCCGAAAGAAGGGCTGTGAAGGGCGTCTTTTGTTAAAATGCTAGGATGCGGCAAGTTGAATCGACTGTAGTATCTCCGTGCTATGCGAACCTTGGACATGCCATGGAGAGACGGAAACAGCAGGGTGAATGCTCTGCGGTCCATTTTGAAACTAAGGCTTGAAGGGAAACTTTATTTTCCTCATTGGGATTTAGAGAGCTGCGGGCTCAGTTCTCCCTGGGAAACAGTGTGGTTGCACAGTTGCCTTTGTGATGACAAGAGACTTTCCTGGAAGGAAACTGGATGTTGCCGTTCCTCGGTAAGTGCTCCTACTTCAGTTGTCCTCAGGGAAGGGGAGAACCACACGGGGCCTCTGGGCTTAAGCTAATGTAAAGGTTTTCTCATGAACGAGGTAAGCATGCAACACACACCATGCAGCCTTAGTCCCTGGTTTTCTTGAACTCTAGGAAGCATATCAGGTTCTCTCTTGAGTCGCGGGTCTGCACTAGGATCCGAAATGGACTAAAAGGGCCTCCTGTGTCTTCAGGGAGTTGTGAGCAATGCACCGCTGGCAGCAGCTAGATGCCGAATCATGGGCAGTGAAGGGCTTCGTCAGAGAAACACCTAGGTTGGGATAGCTTAGAAACAGCCAGCTATCAGCGTTCTGTTCATTCCTTCATGCAAAACGTGTCTGCTTTTCTGCCGAACCCAGAGCACACAAAACATACAGTGATCCGACCCCGCCTTCAGGGAACTCGCACGTGATGCAATTTACCCCAGGCGGCCACTGGACTTTCAGTGTAGCCTGAAAAATTTCAGGCTCTCCCTTGAAAGCCAGGTATTCTGGAGATACATTGTACACACCGGCCTCACTAACCCATGACTTGCTAATCCTTTCACCACAATCACGACCCCCCGTATCACAAAGTGTATCACAAAGTTTACTCACTAAAGGGTCTAGGTGGTCAGCTGAACGTCCAGTAGGGAGTCAGAAACTGCAGCATAAGACGCTCTGCCCTCACCTTGGAGACTGAAGCGTGATGGGAAGATTATTTGGCACACTGGAATGATGACATGCGGCCTCAAGGTTACCTGATGAACAGTGTAGTGGCCTATCTTTTCTTCATTGCAGAATTGCCTTTGTGAGGACAAGTGATTTCCGCCCCCCACCCCGTGAGGCATACGTGGCCTTTCACTCCCTGCTAGGTGCTCAACCCTCAGCAATCGTCGGTGAATAAGCCAAACATAGAGGAGGACTGTCCCCAAGCTAAGGTACTGTTTTGTTCCTCACACAGATAGGCAGGCAACAGGTTCCAGGCAGCGTTTGTCAAAGCGGTGCTTTAAGTGTAGGAAGCATTTCTGGTGTCTTAGGACTAAGAGGTCTGCACTGGGATCCAAGATGTACACAAGGGACCGCCCGTCGCTTCTAGGAGCTGAGAGAACTGTTCGGCTGAGGACAACCATATGCCGAAAGAAGGGCAGTAAAGGCCTTCTTTTGCTAAACATCTAGCATGTGGTAAGTGAAACAACTCAAGTATCTCCCTTCTAACGCACTTTGGGAGTACAAACTAGAGAAAGACACAGCAGGGTGAATGCTCTGTGTGGTCCCTTGTGAAAGTAAGGCTGCGAGTGAAACTTTATTTTCCTCATTGGGATTTACAGAGCCGCGGGCTCAATTCTCCCCAAGAAACACTGTTGCTGCACAGCTTCTCTTCGTAACACAATTGCCCTCGTGATGACGTGAGTTTCTAGGCAAGAAACTTGGAGGGTGCCATCCCTTGGTAGGTGGTCAAACTTCAGTAGTCTTCAGGAATGGTCCCACCACATGGGGCCTCTAGCCTCAATCTAACGTCCAGGTGTTCTCATGACAGTCTTGGCGAAGCAACAGATCGCATAGAGCCTTAGTCCCTGTGGTTCTTGAAGTCTAGGAAGCATATCAGCTCTCTTTTGGACTCGCAGGTCAGCGCTAGGTTCCGAAACGTACTGAGAAAGGACTGCCTGTGTCTTCGGGGAGCCGTGAACCATCTACCGTCGGGAACAGCTAGATGCCGACTGATGGGCAGTGAAGGCCTTCGTTGTTTACACACCTGGATTGCGATAGCTTGAAAGCAACCCAGTTATCAACGTTCCATGCCTTCCTTCATGCAAAGGGTGTCTGCACTCTGGAGGAACCCTGAGCTGCAGTAGAAAATACAATTAGCCTACCACTGCTCCTGGGAGCTGCTCCACGATGTCTGTCTGCCTCAAGCGGCAACTACACTTTAAGTCCGGCTTCAAAACCTACAGGGATTTCCCGAACTGGTAGATAGTCTAGAGAAGTACTGTCACCTAGGCCTAACTGAGCCCTCACCTTGATATCCTTACACCACAGTAAGGACTCCCAGCATGGCAATGGTTACTAGTGTCACGAGCCACTGTGTCCACGGGATGTACAAGAGAGAGTCCGATGCGACTTGTTAATACGCTCCTTTGTCCCGCTGGAAATTGAGTCTTCCTGGGAAGTTGATTTTCCTCATTGCAAAGTAGGGAGTTTGCGGCCTCAGGGTTACCTGGTAAACACGGTTGTTGCCCATCTTCTCTATGCTGCACAGTCGTCTTTGGGAGGACAAGTTATCTTCCACGAGAGAACACTTGGCTTTCAATTCCTGCCACGTCCTCATCCCTCCAAAATTGTTCGTGAGTACGCCCACAACCCTGGACGACTCGCCTCAGGCCAACGTTCTACTTCTCTCGTCACAGACATAGGCGGGCCGCAGGCTCACGGCAGCGTTTGCCAAAGCGGTGCTTTAAATCTAGGAAGCGTTTCTGGCGTCTTAGGACACGGGGGTCTGCACTAGGATCCAAGATGTAAACGATGGACTGCCCATCCTTTCCGGGCCTTGTGAGCGATGCTCAGTTGAGGGCAACTATAGGCCGAAAGAAGGGCTGTGAAGGGCGTCTTTTGTTAAAATGCTAGGATGCGGCAAGTTGAATCGACTGTAGTATCTCCGTGCTATGCGAACCTTGGACATGCCATGGAGAGACGGAAACAGCAGGGTGAATGCTCTGCGGTCCATTTTGAAACTAAGGCTTGAAGGGAAACTTTATTTTCCTCATTGGGATTTAGAGAGCTGCGGGCTCAGTTCTCCCTGGGAAACAGTGTGGTTGCACAGTTGCCTTTGTGATGACAAGAGACTTTCCTGGAAGGAAACTGGATGTTGCCGTTCCTCGGTAAGTGCTCCTACTTCAGTTGTCCTCAGGGAAGGGGAGAACCACACGGGGCCTCTGGGCTTAAGCTAATGTAAAGGTTTTCTCATGAACGAGGTAAGCATGCAACACACACCATGCAGCCTTAGTCCCTGGTTTTCTTGAACTCTAGGAAGCATATCAGGTTCTCTCTTGAGTCACGGGTCTGCACTAGGATCCGAAATGGACTAAAAGGGCCTCCTGTGTCTTCAGGGAGTTGTGAGCAATGCACCGCTGGCAGCAGCTAGATGCCGAATCATGGGCAGTGAAGGGCTTCGTCAGAGAAACACCTAGGTTGGGATAGCTTAGAAACAGCCAGCTATCAGCGTTCTGTTCATTCCTTCATGCAAAACGTGTCTGCTTTTCTGCCGAACCCAGAGCACACAAAACATACAGTGATCCGACCCCGCCTTCAGGGAACTTGCACGTGATGCAATTTACCCCAGGCGGCCACTGGGCTTTCAGTGTAGCCTGAAAAATTTCAGGCTCTCCCTTGAAAGCCAGGTATTCTGGAGATACATTGTACACACCGGCCTCACTAACCCATGACTTGCTAATCCTTTCACCACAATCACGACCCCCCGTATCACAAAGTGTATCACAAAGTTTACTCACTAAAGGGTCTAGGTGGTCAGCTGAACGTCCAGTAGGGTGTCAGAAACTGCAGCATAAGACGCTGTGCCCTCGCCTTGGAGACTGAAGCGCGATGGGAAGATTATTTGGCACACTGGAATGACGACATGCGGCCTCAAGGTTACCTGATGAACAGTGTAGTGGCCTATCTTTTCTTCATTGCAGAATTGCCTTTGTGAGGACAAGTAATATCCCCCCCGCCCCGTGAGGCAAACGTGGCCTTTCAGTCCCTGCTAGGTGCTCAGCCCTCAGCAATCGTCGGTGAGTAAGCCAAACAAATAGGAGGACTGGGTCCAACCTAAGTTACTGTTCTGTTCGTCACACAGATAGGCAGGCAACGGGTTCCAGGCAGCGTTTGTCAAAGCGGTGCTTTAAGTGTAGGAAGCATTTCTGGTGTCTTAGGACTAAGAGGTCTGCACTGGGATCCAAGATGTACACAAGGGACCGCCCGTCGCTCCTAGGAGCTGAGAGAACTGTTCGGCTGAGGACAACCATATGCCGAAAGAAGGGCAGTAAAGGCCTTCTTTTGCTAAACATCTAGCATGTGGTAAGTGAAACAACTCAAGTATCTCCCTTCTAACGCACTTTGGGAGTACAAACTAGAGAAAGACACAGCAGGGTGAATGCTCTGTGTGGTCCCTTGTGAAAGTAAGGCTGCGAGTGAAACTTTATTTTCCTCATTGGGATTTACAGAGCCGCGGGCTCAATTCTCCCCAAGAAACACTGTTGCTGCACAGCTTCTCTTCGTAACACAATTGCCCTCGTGATGACGTGAGTTTCTAGGCAAGAAACTTGGAGGGTGCCATCCCTTGGTAGGTGGTCAAACTTCAGTAGTCTTCAGGAATGGTCCCACCACATGGGGCCTCTAGCCTCAATCTAACGTCCAGGTGTTCTCATGACAGTCTTGGCGAAGCAACAGATCGCATAGAGCCTTAGTCCCTGTGGTTCTTGAAGTCTAGGAAGCATATCAGCTCTCTTTTGGACTCGCAGGTCAGCGCTAGGTTCCGAAACGTACTGAGAAAGGACTGCCTGTGTCTTCGGGGAGCCGTGAACCATCTACCGTCGGGAACAGCTAGATGCCGACTGATGGGCAGTGAAGGCCTTCGTTGTTTACACACCTGGATTGCGATAGCTTGAAAGCAACCCAGTTATCAACGTTCCATGCCTTCCTTCATGCAAAGGGTGTCTGCACTCTGGAGGAACCCTGAGCTGCAGTAGAAAATACAATTAGCCTACCACTGCTCCTGGGAGCTGCTCCACGATGTCTGTCTGCCTCAAGCGGCAACTACACTTTAAGTCCGGCTTCAAAACCTACAGGGATTTCCCGAACTGGTAGATAGTCTAGAGAAGTACTGTCACCTAGGCCTAACTGAGCCCTCACCTTGATATCCTTACACCACAGTAAGGACTCCCAGCATGGCAATGGTTACTAGTGTCACGAGCCACTGTGTCCACGGGATGTACGAGAGAGAGTCCGATGCGACTTGTTAATACGCTGCTTTGTCCCGCTGGAAATTGAGTCTTCCTGGGAAGTTGATTTTCCTCATTGCAAAGTAGGGAGTTTGCGGCCTCAGGGTTACCTGGTAAACACGGTTGTTGCCCATCTTCTCTATGCTGCACAGTCGTCTTTGGGAGGACAAGTTATCTTCCACGAGAGAACACTTGGCTTTCAATTCCTGCCACGTCCTCATCCCTCCAAAATTGTTCGTGAGTACGCCCACAACCCTGGACGACTCGCCTCAGGCCAACGTTCTACTTCTCTCGTCACAGACATAGGCGGGCCGCAGGCTCACGGCAGCGTTTGCCAAAGCGGTGCTTTAAATCTAGGAAGCGTTTCTGGCGTCTTAGGACACGGGGGTCTGCACTAGGATCCAAGATGTAAACGATGGACTGCCCATCCTTTCCGGGCCTTGTGAGCGATGCTCAGTTGAGGGCAACTATAGGCCGAAAGAAGGGCTGTGAAGGGCGTCTTTTGTTAAAATGCTAGGATGCGGCAAGTTGAATCGACTGTAGTATCTCCGTGCTATGCGAACCTTGGACATGCCATGGAGAGACGGAAACAGCAGGGTGAATGCTCTGCGGTCCATTTTGAAACTAAGGCTTGAAGGGAAACTTTATTTTCCTCATTGGGATTTAGAGAGCTGCGGGCTCAGTTCTCCCTGGGAAACAGTGTGGTTGCACAGTTGCCTTTGTGATGACAAGAGACTTTCCTGGAAGGAAACTGGATGTTGCCGTTCCTCGGTAAGTGCTCCTACTTCAGTTGTCCTCAGGGAAGGGGAGAACCACACGGGGCCTCTGGGCTTAAGCTAATGTAAAGGTTTTCTCATGAACGAGGTAAGCATGCAACACACACCATGCAGCCTTAGTCCCTGGTTTTCTTGAACTCTAGGAAGCATATCAGGTTCTCTCTTGAGTCACGGGTCTGCACTAGGATCCGAAATGGACT
>NW_028138748.1:0-98868 GCF_964270905.1 Leucopleurus acutus | reverse complement strand
GCTAAGAATGAACCACCTAATTCACATGGGTCTCTGACAAGAGAAATAAACATTTATTAAGTTAAGACACTTGGCTTTCAGGAGTGTTTGTTATACCACCTAGCATCAATTACCTTGAGTAATTCATTGCTAAACTGGTACACTGGTAATAACCACGGACTAGTGATGAGTCTACTTAATTCCAATCCTCTCCATTTCTCATTGATGATTTACTCTATACTCACCAGAAATTATTTTTCATAGGACTTCTTGATGACCATGTCAGTCTAGAATTATCCATAGTATCTCTGTCTATCTCTTCCTCCAATTCAACTTCCCAGTAGGGGACTGGCATTACCCCTCTGTGTAGATACAACCATGGAGGATCAGGTCCTAACGAGATCGTATCTAGAAGGGCCCTGTTCTACAAGGTTAATGGTTTATTTTGCTATACCTTGGATTCATATGTTGATTTAAAATAAAAAGTGACATGATTTTTGAAGGTTGAAGCTGAGTGGCTGAACCAAATTTCTATAATCAAGTTAACATATATTTTCCCCCTGAGTCTGTACTAGGTCATTTCTTAAAAATTATTTTTTCTATCCTATGAATCTATATGTTTACATGAGCATTAGTTATTATTCCCAACGTCTATGTTATGGACGGAAAATAGGATTCTTCTTGTGTCCCAACTCAAATCAAACAGTAAAGCATTGTTTACATTATACAAGGTTTACATTGCACAGGACTGTTTATATTCTACAAGCATCCTGAGGTCATGTCTAGACCCAATGGGGAAAAATGTCATAATAGATTAGTAAGGACTGTAATGAAGATGGAAGGGGAAAGTGGTGGCATATGTGCTAGGCATTTATTTCGCCAACTGAGGTCATTTCCTTGTCATGTATCACAATGCTACTGTAGTTGCTCATGTGCTGCAATCCACTGCCCACCCATCCACCCATCTAACATTTTTGAGGACTTAATCTGTGCCAAGGACTCTACTCTCTGCCTGAAAGGCAAGTGAAAAGTACAACCCAGGTCTTTCCTGAAGGAGCACATAAAGGAAGACTGATCTCTGAATAGTAAGTGACACAAGATAACGGCTGAATGGGTGGTTGCTTTTATCGTGTACTTGCAGGATAGAAATCAGAGAGAAAAATAGCTCCAAAGAGTTGGACAGTTATATTATCATTGATTTTCGAGTGACCACCAATTAAAGGGCATGCTTAGCAGCTAGAAATGAGGACCTCATTAGATGACTACAAGAGCCAGACACTTTCAAAACTTTCCCCTAAACTCTCAGTTCCATTTTCATTTCATGAAGAGACAGCTTGGGAAGTCTGAGGTCACGCTCTTGTATGTCCACAACAGGGATGATTTAAGGCACCGGTAAGCTCCTGCTGAGCTGCCACCTGAGGTCATATGACTGTGAATCATGGCGGGATATAATGACTTGGGCAACATTCTTTCCTGCAAATACGTACAAGATGGATGATGAATAGTATTGAAGTATAATATATGGTGCCGATCATGAATTTAAATTCCCTCAGAAATGGAGGAGAAACAATTAGCAAAGGGCATTCTTGACTTCGTTGAGCAGCAATGCCTCTCTGACTCCCGAGACACTCATTTTCAGCAGTCAGGCCACAAGATGTGTCTTCAATTTCTGCAAAATCTAGTTCTAGCTAGATTTGGGGAACTAATGGGAACATGATCTTAATGGATGTCTCATGTTTCTCATGCAGTGTGGCTGTGGAATTTTATGGGATGGAGTCAACAAAAAAGACAGGTCCTTTTTTACAGCATTCTTTATATCTGTTCAATCTTGTCACTACCATAGTGTCCTACTAAAAGGACGTTTCAGGGACTGTGTGAGGCCTGGTACTGTGCGTTTTTATAGTCAGAGTGGGTCAGCGGATGGAGAATCACATGAGAGAAAACAAGAGGATGAGGTGCTATTCCTGGCTCCAGCTTCACCTCAGAGAATGACCTTGGCAGAAGCACTTAAGCTCACTTTGAATCTTTGAACCTCAGTTTTCTTATCTGTGAAATGAGGAAAGAACATCTGCCCCTTTGCTCCCTCTCAGGATTGTTGGAGGATTAAACAGATCAGGGCTATAACCTGAAGTACAGTGAACTCATGAGGAAAAAAATTAGACATCACTTAACTGTATAATATTCTTTTTAATCATTACTAATTTCCAAAGGTGAAGAAAACCTTGTTTAAAAACAATATGTAAGCTGATTGTTTTTCTGGAAACAAAATAAAGGCTCAACTAGCAACCCTGCATTATAAAAGAGAACCTGAAATGCACATTCCAAATCTACTTCGAGACAGAAAGACCCCCAAATTCCTTCCAGTTTCCTAAGATTTTTCCACTATAATTTTTTTTGTTATTGTCTTCTTCATAAAATGTTAGTTATATTTTGGGGTTTTGCTATTGCATAGTTTAGCATATATAAGGAAATTGTCTTTCCAATTCACTAATAAAAAAGGGAGTACAGGAGAGAAGAAGGAAGAGAGGGAAGACGGAAGGAATAAATAGAGAACAAACCCACGTGGCTAGAAGAAACTGACCTGAGAAGACAAAACAATTCATAATTTAAAATACTATATAATACAAATGAAGTTAAAGATGTGTTTGCCCAGAAGAGGACTGACTTGAAGGAAACTGATATGATTTTCTGGATAACATCCTGTATTTCCCTGCTTTAGTGAAACAGTCACTCATAGAAGAGCTCTATCTACAGGGAAATTATGAAAGAAATAATCTTCATTTCTCCATGATTCTTTAAAACCAAATTGGACTTTATTCCTTCTTATTTCTCTCTCAAACTCCACTCTCTGACATAGAAAATAGCATTCTGGAATGACTTAGAATTAGAGATCAGTCAATATTTCATGATTTTAAGGTTCTTCATTATGAACAATGTGAATTTGGACCCAATAATCCTAATCCTAGCTTTTTCTTTAGTTCTATAGTTCTATTAGGCCATGTTGTTAGAGCACTGTTTACACTTATTGCCAATAGTCTCTGGATTGGAGGTCAAACTGTTACTTACCTTCTTCAGCATACCCTTCAATGATTAAATGCCCCCAAGGACTTTTAAGAATCATTTTCATCTTGTAAATATTTTTAAATTGACATCTTAACTTTATAGTTGCTTCCCCTGTGAGGGAAAGAGACTAGGGTGATGGAGGGTTTTTGCTTCTTACTTTGTATTTTTTCAAGTACTTACTACTTTTTAAATTAAAATCAAGGAACCAGCACAAGAATGCTAGTAAGGTGTAAGTGAGATGTAATGCTTGGTGTGCATAAGGGTTCAATAGTCCACTGTGAGAATGCAGCCTTTTGAACAACCTCAGTGATAAGTGGGAACCACTTGTCCACGACTATTTTATTTAAGATGCAATACTCATTTCTATCCCCTTCAATACATTTTAAGTACCCCAAGCTAGAATAATGGGGCTAGAGGTGCAAGAAGAATATTATACCAAACAGGGGCAATATAAAAAAACATTACAATCAAATTTTCCTTATTAAAAATATAAGTCAAAAACCTAAATACACTATTATTCCACGGAGTTTTAAGGTATATTAAAAACATTGTGATAGGATGTTTCAAAAATTATGGTACAATCCCCTTCTGACACCCTCATTCCTGAGTCACCACTTCAGCAGGACTGGGCTTTGGCATACTCAACCCACATGATGAGACAATAGCAAAAGAGCTTGATGGCTCAGTTGCCGAGGACTAGACCACTAGGTTCTGAAGACAAGTGGACCAGGTGCTCCCACGGTCCATGCCAACCACCAAACCTGTGAGTGAGGCTGTCTCAGACCAGCTCTCACTCAGCTGATCCATCAGTTGACTAAAACTGCACGAAGGAGCCCAGATAAAACCAAAAGTAAACACTACCCAGATGAATCCAGTCCCAAATTGCCAAGTAATTGCTATTTTAAGCCACTAAGTCTTTTGTTGTTTTGTTTTTTATATCTTTATTGGAGTATAATTTCTTTACAATGGTGTGTTAGTTTCTGCTTTATAACAAAGTGAATCAGTTATACATATACATATGTTCCCATATCTCTTCCCTCTTGTGTCTCCCTCCCTCCCACCCTCCCTATCCCACCCCTCTAGGTGGTCACAAAGCACCAAGCTGATCTCCCTAAGCCACTAAGTTGTGAGGTGGTCTGTAATACAGCAAAAGCTAATCTATACTCTAATACGATTTGGTCAAGTGGGTTTATCCTTGAGAATGCAAGGTTGGTTCAGTATCAGCCAATCAATTCATGTGATTCACTGTATTAGTTAAAAAAAAGGAGAAAATCATATCATCATTCTTTTTAGATACAGGAGATAAAAAACATCCCATGAGGTTCAAAATCTATTGGGTAGGGTAAATTTTATAAAACTAGATCCAAATAATAACTATCTTTCCTTGATAAAGGCTATATACCAAAAATACATGGCACATGTATACACTAACAAAAATTATTATACTACTAATTTTTTTAAAAAATTAGCATTTCCTTTAAGGAGAGAATTGAGATAAAGATTTCTAACATTACTGGTCTATTGGAACTGAACTTTTTGGAGCTGTGTATTGAGAGAAATAGAAAGAGAGAGAAGGTTTAGAAGAATATAGATAAAAATGTCATATTTATAGATTGTTTTGATTATGTATTTCATTGGAAACACAGGAAAATCAATAAGCTATTAAATCTAAGAAAAGAGCTCAACATAGGGGCTGGAAAAAAATTAATACACCAAAATCAATTGTGTTCCTCCATAGCATCAATATCTAGATACAATACAAGATGAATTTACCATAGTAACAAAACCTATAGAGAGTATGGGGTTTCACCTAATAAATTATGCAGAAAATCTTCATAATGAAAACTTTATTAGAGGACACATGAGTAAAAGAAATATATATCACAGGTACGGATGAGATGACTTGCTATAAAAATATAAATGTCCTTATATTAATCTATAAAATTAAATGCAACTGTAATAAAAGGCCAAGCTGTTTTTTTTTTTTTTTTTTTTTGAGGGACAGCATAAAAAAGTGATTCTAAAATGTATCTGGGGGACTTCCCTGGTGGCGTAGTGGTTGAGAATCCGCCTGCCAATGGAGGGAACATGGGTTCAATCCCCGGTCCAGGAAGATCCCACATGCCACGGAGCAACTAAGCTGGTGCACCACAACTGCTGAGCCTGCACTCTAGAGCCCACGAACCACAACTACTGAAGCCCACGAGCCTGGAGCCTGTGCTCCGCAATAAGGGAAGCCACTGCAATGAGAAGCCTGTGCACCACAACAAAGAGTAGCCTCCTGCCCCACCCCTCGCTGCAACTAGACAAAGCTCGCACGCAGCAATGAAGACCTAATGCAGCCAAAAAAAAAAAAGAAAAGAAAAAAAAAGAGCAGATTGTTCTATCTCCTATAAAAAAATTAAAATAAAATAAAATAAAATGTATCTGGAAGAATAAAGTTCTCCATACAGCTAAGGTAGTTTTGAAAAATAAGCTCAAAATGGAGAATGTGCCCTATACATTAAGATATATTGGGAAGTCATGATAGATAAGAACTGTGTGATGCCCTTGGAAGAAACGGCAAACAAGAAAACAAACAGGTGGCCTAGAAATAGAGCTATATACAGATAGGAAGTTGGCACATGAAAGAGATGGAATCATACTCCAATGGAGGAAGCTGAATTACAGCTTTTGGGGAAACAGTCTCATTTTAAAAAGAGATATGAGGCTGGATCTTAACCTAGTGATATCACTTATGTTGTAGCCAGTCCTATATAGCTCACCTAATCTTCACAAAAAAATCCACAAGGCATAAACTATTATCCTCTTTTCACAGGTGGAAAAACTGAGGTATGAGAGATAAAATGACTAGCCTAAGAAGTACATGGTGGAGCTGGAACTTAAACCCCACAGAAATCATTCTATTAACCATTATGTTATATAATTCCACCTAATGTACAAAACTAAAATACAATAGTTTTAATATCTAAATGTGAAAAATAAAATCTAGAGAGAATAAAAGAAATTGCAAGGTAATTTATTTGTGATTTCAGGGTAAGAGATAAAATACATCTTTGAAAAATAAAGAAGCATACATTGTATGAAGCAAAAGTGATGAATTTAACTATATTAAAATTATAAATTTATTAATATAAAAAATCTGATTTAAAAAAATGGGCAGAAGAGCTGAAGAGACATTTTTCCAAAGAAAACATACAGATGGCCAACAGGCACATGAAAAGATGCTCAACATCACTAGCCATCAGGGAAATGCAAATCAAAACCACAATGAGAGATCACCTCACACATGTCAGAATGGCTATCATAAAAAAGAACAAAACGAACAAGCCTTGGCGAGGATGTGGAGAAAAGGGAACCCTGGTACACTGTTGGTGGGAATGTTAACTGATGTAGCCACTAGAGGGGTGGGATAGGGAGGGTGGGAGGGAGACACAAGAGGAAGAAGATATGGGGACATATGTATATGTATAGCTGACTCACTTTGTTATAAAGCAGAAACTAACACACCATTGTAAAGCAACTATACTCCAATAAAGATGTTAATAAAAACAAACAAAACAGAACAACCATATAATCCAGTAATTCCACTCCTGGGTATATATCTGAAGAAAACAGAAACACTGATTTGAAAAGATGCATGCACCCACATCCAGTGTTTATAACAGCATTGTTTACAATAGCCAAGATATGGAAGCAACCTAAGTGTCCATCAACAGATGAATGAATAAAGAATGCATGCCATATATACACAATGGAACACTGCTCAGCCATAAAAAATGATTAAATTGTGCCATTTGCAACAACATAGATGGACCTGGAGGGTATTATGCTTAATGAAATAAGTCAGACAAAGACAAATACTGTAATGATATCACTTATAAGTAGAATCTAAAAAATAAGACAAATGAATGAATACAACAAAACAGAAACAGATTCACAGATATAGAAAACAATCTAGTGGTTACCAGTGGGGAGAGGGAAGCGAGAGGGGCAAGATACAGACTGGGAATTAGGAAGTGCAGACAACTATGTATAAAATAAATGAGATACAAGGATATATTGTAGGGCATGGGGAATATAGCCAATATTTTATAGTAACTTTCAATGGAGCATAATCTATAAAAATATTGAATCACCATGTTGTACACCTGAAATTAACATAATATTGTAAATCAATTATACTTTAATAAAAAATTAGAATTTTATGTACAATAAAGGATACCAAAGTCAGACTGAAAAACAGTTGATGGGTAGAAGACATATACATTATCTAAAACCCAATAAAGGACTCAAAATCTGAATACAAAAACTTCTACATCTCTAAAGACACAGAATACTCAATAGAAAAGTGAGCAAAGGTCATGATAGGCAATTCATAGAATGGAAAACATGAATAGCAAGAAAGTATATGAAGACCTAACTTTTCTAGAATCAGAGCAATGCAGAATTAAAACACCTTACTTCATATGAATCCACACATGCCAAATTTCCAGAAGTTAAAATGCAAATTATGCTGTGGAGCAACTACACCTGCGCACCACAACTACTGAGCCTGCGCTCTAGAGCCTGGGAGCCACAACTACTGAGCCCGCGCGCCTAGAGCCTGTGCTCCGCAACAAGAGAAGCCACTGCAATGAGAAGCCTGCGCACCGCAACGAAGAGTAGACCCCTCTCGCTGCAACTAGAGAGAGCCTGAGTGTAGCAACGAAGACCCAATGCAGCCAAAAATAAATAAATTGATTACTTTTTAAAAATGCAGATTAACAGCATGTGGTGACAAAGGATATGGCAAGAGAAAAATTCCAAGTATTGCTGGTGAGGGGAAAATGGTACAGCTATTCTGGGGAGGAATCTGTGAAATAAGGCATATATATGACTTCTACCTCAGCCATTCCACGGCTGCACTGTTACTCAAGGGGACATGTGGAAAGAGTGTATTAATGCTTTATGGTGGACATAAAGTGTTGAAAATAGCCTAAGTATGTATCAACAGGGTAATGGATAAGCAAAACATGGTATTAACATATGGTGGAATATTAGACAGTGGCCAGAAGCAATAATTTCTATGAAGCAACATAGACAAATTTTAAAACAATAATTTTGTGTAGAAAAAATAAAAGAATAGGATGTGATTTTTAGTCGATACTACTTTTGCAAAAATTAGAAAATACAAAACAATTCGGTATTTCAAATATATACATATGTTTAAAATAACTATGAAAGGTGAGTTGGGAAATTACATATTAAATGGCCCAAATGGTGCTATATAGGGGAAAATAAAGGAAATAAATCTGGCAGAGGAACATCGGGGCCAAAACCAATCTTAAAAGTATTAGAAAATAGAGTGACCATACACACTGATGATAGAGTGACATGAACTGAGGCATATGGTCCCTTTTGAGTACATGCCTTAAATACAAACTAAAAAAATAATGTCATAAGATTTACAAGCACTATAAAAATATTTAGCATTATTGCAGTAGATAGTAGAAATATATAACCTTTCAACTTAAATAAAAACAAGACTGATGAAATATCATCTTTGTTCCCATGTCATCCTTGCAAAGGAAGAAATAATAAATCAGCTTTTAAGATAGAATTTTTTACAATGAAAGATAAAAAAACAAAGAAAAAGAAACCCTAACTGCTTATCCCATGAAGGGAGAAAAAAACAATTTGAAAAGTCAGAGTAGAACTCTCTGAGGACAATATTTAACATCAATTTTTGTAAAACAGAATTTTAAGAAGCTGGTTTTGAATTGTTTATAGAGTTTCTAATTAGCATGCTGAGGAAATACAGGGTCCATCTTAATCCAGAAGCAAATAAAAAGTTCTGACTCTTAAAATTCTAGGCTCTAGAGTAGGTGCGTGCTGGTGTGCTGGTGTGTATGTATGTGTGTGTGCACATTTGCTGTGTGTTTTCAATAAACTCAAGAGTACATAACGGTGTATGTTATTACATTGTAACAATTCTTGAGCAAGTCTAACTGAAGGTCAGTAGCAGACAAGTAGATGCCGCTTAGGTGGCCCCCCAAACTCTCAGGTAATGCGCAGATCTGGCTTGGCAATCATGTTCTGCTTTTAGACATAATGCATTTTTATGTTCTTGTTAGCACTGAAAGACTAACTTGAATACTCTGCAATTGATGAAATGGACAACAGAGCAGTAACCTAGAGTTTACAAGTATTTGGGGCAGTAAAACTTTAGTTCTAGATTTAACTTGGATTTTAGTCCTAATTTAACTTGGATTTTCTACAACGCATTTTTTTTCTATAAACTGGAAGTATATACCACCATAATCCTAAAAAACCTGTGACTTTGGGCTTCAGGGGTCTAAGCCTTCTCTCTAAGTGACTGAAAGGTACAACTGGATATTAGACCCGTCTAAAAATTGTCCTTTTCTGCCCTCACATAAAAGGGTTCAGCTTGATTTTTGGATAGCTGTCATTAAAAAAAAAAAAAATGTGCAAAGAGCTAATGCCTTTTGCTACAAGACAAAACAATTTCTCCTGGACATGCAGTAATAGGAGGCAATGCCATGTGTTGGAAGCATGCACATATTTTATGATAGATATTAATCTGGAGGTTAACAGCTAGGTGCTCTGGTTGAAGTAGTTTATTTCAAACATACATATAATGTTAACCCACTTTGTAACAAAGCCTTCAACATTTCATATGCAAATTCTTTTTTCTTTCTAGTTTAAGCCCAAGGAAATCCCTATAAATCTTGTCACCAAAGAGAAAATATAAAGAATTCATAAGATTAAACAGTTCTTATCAATTGTATAAAAAACTAGAAATGTACTAACTAGACAAAAATGTAGATGTCTAAGAGAACGTCCAACAAACAGAAAAGTAGAGGACTGCACTGAGATTGCAATCCTGAGAAAAATACATTATTTCTAAATGAAGAAGTAAAAGGAGATAGTATAAATTGAAGCCAGAAGAAAAATTTAAAACCTACAAAAATACGAGTCAATACAAAGTTAAAAACCCATTAATTTTACTATATACCCAAAGGCTTCACAAAAGATCTCATGAATATCACAAATTAAAATAAAACAAACAAAAGTCAGAAATATTGTTTTCCCCAAATTGTACTACTACCTGCTTATTGCTTCAGTGGTAAGAAGAAAAATTATCTTCAAATAGTTAAATTGTATACCTACTTATATTTTAACTCTTAGGTGGATTTGTTATATAATATATATGATCTTTAAAGAAAACTTGTTGATTGTTTATTTTGGCATCTGTTAGGAAATTCCTATTTAATTAGATAAATCTCCTTAGATAACTCTTAAATAAAAATAGATGCAAATATAGTATGTTTCATATCATTCATTTTAGACCTCTAAGAGTTGGAAAAGCTCAACCTGGAGAAGAAACTAGTTTTATTGAGGGAAGAAACTACTTTCCAGTTTAGAAGAGGAGGGATTATCCCATTTCTGTAGAGGAAGCAATCAGGAAGATACAAAAAGAATGATCCTTGCCTAGTGCTAAGGCCAGAACTACTGTGAATATTGTACCAGATCTTGTAAAAAACAGCCACTGTGCTGGCACTCACAGGCCTGGGTCATGGTGTGTTTAACAATAAAACTTTGTTCCAAAGGATGGAACCCCTTTGGGCCAAAAAGCTTTCACCTGCATTACTCCATTAACCTCACTGTTTTGTTATGGGAAATGTGTTTATTTTTTGAAATGACATTGAAATATATCCTTAAAAGAACACTTTAGGTCTCAACAAGATTCTCTTCTCTTTCAGCCAACACATTACCTTTTAGAAATCAACAGTCTACTTCTTTCTTTAAATCATCACATTTCAAAGCTGTAGCAGCTAATAAATGTTAATATAATTTTTCCAAAACTGCAATCTCCCTAAATTTCTATGCTGTCTTCTTTATCCTGTCTTTTCAAGGTAAAGGCACCTTTCCAGTTTTCTTAGCATTATCAGGATTATGGATTTTGTTCATTGTTAAAGTTCGTTATTTATGGACATAAGTTAATGTAAATGCAAAAATATCTCGTATTATTCACAAGCTGGCTGACTTAAATCACTCGCTCTTAAAACAACTTTACTGCTCTCCAATCTGTTCAAATGCACGGAAATATAAATTCAGGATGATGTGGCTTCTCTGCAATGCTTTCTTTTCAGGCTGCAGTCTACATGACAGCGTTATACCTTATCCTTGCTGCGGTTGTTGTTCAATCTATAAAATCTCTCTTGAAGACCCCCAAAGCAGCCTGTAATTTAAACTTTTACTTTTGGTGACTCACTGTTTTCAAACTGCCATCTCTGACCATATCCCCCTTCCAGGGGAATTTATGCAGACTCTTAACCCATAATTGCTTTACTCTTTACCTCTATTTCTGGGTTCTTAAATTAACTGTTACATCAGTGTGCTTCATTACTCAAATTATTTTTTCTTAGGAACTTTTCCTGGAAGTAAGTTCATGCTATTTTTGACAAGCAAACATTTGACTTCTGAAAGAATTCTTATGGAAATGGGTTTATATCCCAAATGCACCACCAAAAATCTTTGTGACCTTGCATAAACGTCCCTTACCATTTCAGGTGCTATCTTTACTTGACTCCAAAGTGAACTGATTAAAACTATGAGCATCTAGCTGTTATGCACTTTTGTCTCAGTTTGGTCAGTGAAACTCTCAAAAATCCATCAGATTTTCATTATTTTTATCATTAGCCTGTTTGTATAAAATAAGTTACCATTTATGGAGCCAGTGTTCTCCTTTATTCCGGCATCCAATCATTGTAAATATTTCTCATGGACACATTCTCAGAAGGCCTATGAATAACCTGGCCTCTTACTGATTCTCCCTTTTGGAGTCTTACTAGCCAGACTTCCCCAATAACTTTCAGAGAGAGTTTTCCCCCTTTCCGGGTCTTCTTTTTGACTTCTATACGCCATAGAACTTTCAAAAGTCATCACACCAATACTAATAGTACCACATACCCTCCAAAAAGCTCCAAGCTGTTTATGCCTATTCATTAAGTTAATACTTTATCAAAACTTGTCCAATTAAGTAGTTTTAGCACAGATATTTTACACATTTTAGCACAGACATGCTCTGTTTAAGGCTGACAGATCCATTAGGAATTAACTTTCTGGTACATTTTCCCTCTGACATTTTCCTCACAACTGCGTTTCCTCATAACTGAGCCATCAGTTATCTCTTGCCTATAGAAAGGCAGATAAGAGAAAAGAAAGCTAAGTGAGAAAAGATATGTAAATAGACTAGCACAATATTGGACACATAATAAGTATTCAATAAATGATAGCAAGTATTCTTACCCTTATCCTCACATTAGTTTATATGTATTAAAAACTGATTACTGGACTCAACTCTTACTTCCATTGATCATTAGATCCTCACAGAAACCTTGGAGGAAGCGAGGTTTTATCCCCATTTTACAGGTTGGGAGACTGCAGCCTAGAGGGCTTAATTACCTTAACTGAAGTCATATAGTCAAGAAATAAGCCTGTATTTGTCACAATCACTTGCCCATGCTTTGATGTGACACCACCGCCCATCATTTACCCAGCTTCACCAAGGTACTACTAAATTTTTTACTCTTATTCTCTTCTCTTTGCTTCATACTGCCATTGTCACCAGCCCACTCAAATTCACTTTTAATTTTCCAATGTTAATGAGGCGAGTAGAAGGTGGAAATTGAGGTTAAAGGAGGAAACTTTAATGTTATTCAAGGATGACTTCATCTTAACTTCCAGCCTTCGTCTACCCATTCTCTGCTCCAGTCACACGCAGAGTATTTGCTCTCTCTTCCATAAGTCTTGACTTTCCTTGTCTTTATGCCACTTTTCTTTTCTCCATTTGCAATGAATCTCCCTTTCCCTTGGTTCTTCACCATTTCTTACTCCATACTCTCCATTAAAATTCAAATCTACCTTTAAAGCCCAACTCATATACCAGTTCTGTCCTGCAGTCTCCTGGATCTGCCAAGTCAGAACTGACCACTTGCTCCTCCGTGCTCCTGCAATGGCAATGATGTTAGAAGGGCGAGTGATTTTACAGCTCGCTCACCACCTGCGGGAAATATGTCCTATTTGCCCTTCCACATCCTTTCTCCACCCAACTCTATATGGATGGCTTGCATGGCCTAGCTTAGTAAGTGTCCTCGCTCTAGCTTCTGTTTGGCTCACCAATGAAGAGTACCAATAGAAGACTGTAGGGAATGAAGGAGGGGAGTGAAGTTAGGGTATTAATTCTTGCCAAATTGCTGGGAGTTGGCCGCATCCCCCAACTAACGTATAGTGCTTCTCTGTGGGGCGTCACAGCATCTTTGGGGAGGACTCTCTCTCCAGCAAGGCTTCCTTTCTCTTTCATCTCCTATAAAGTAGCCACACTTTTACTGAACCCAGGGCACTACACTATCTCTTGATTCTCTACATTGGGCTCAATTTATCCTTACTGATGTACCCCTGATCTGCTGCTGAGACCCTGTCTGATGAACTTCGTAATATGCTCTTCTAAGCTGTTAATTTTACAAACCACATTATTACATTTATTAGAAGAATGTCTTCAGGACGTGTCAGTAAGCTCTGATTGATGATAATGGTAAACAGCTAGAACTTATGGAACATAAAGTATGCTTTGGTTACTCTCTTGAGTACACTGTGTGCATTATTCTAATTAATTAAAATCACTATTAGCTAAGCAAGGCACACAGATGCTAAGAGGTTCCCAGAAGTAACTTGCTCGTGGTCACTCCAGTGTCTCTGTAGTGTTTAGGACTCAGATCTGTCCAAAGCCTAAACCTTAAGTTCTAGGTCTAAGCAGTGGCTCTCCAACTTGAGTATGCATCAGCATCACCAAGAGAGCTTGCTGAAACAGGTAGTGGGCCCCACCCCCAGAGTGTCCGAGTCTGTAGGTCTGGAGAAGGGCCCAAGACTTTCATTTCTAAAAATTCCTACGTGCAGCTGATGTGCTGGTCTGGGTACCAGACTTTGAGAACCACTAGTCCAAGCATTTTAGGTCCAGAATTTCAGGTGTTAGAATAATTTTCTGGTGATAAATGTCCAAAAAAAAAAAAAGCACTGCATTTTTCTGTTTGTAAGGAGGTAATACATTCAATCTTAAAGAGTCAATAATGGGGCTAAGTATTTAAGAAAGAAGAGTTATTCTCCAGGAAGATGGGAGGAGATGGACATTCTAAGGACAGGAATGCCCTTTCAGGAAACTTGCAAAGGGAACAGAAAAATAACATAGTAAGATTCTGCTATCCAGTGTTCACAGAACATGAGTGGGGTACTCTTGACGGTAAAATGGGAAGCCAACTTTTGCTCACCATATACATACCTTATTCAGTACAAATGTTTATTAAGAATCTCCAAAAGCTAGACACTAGGCATCAGGGCTACACTGATAGAGCAGATAAAGTGCCTGGCCTCAGGGAGCTTGTGCTTCAGATGATGTACATCAGCTAGATAGACTGAATGATGGATACTATATTGGGTTCACACTTCGTCTCAAGAAAAACATATATCCATAGACGTGATCCAGGAGTCAAATGGCAAAAGACCTAGCCTCAAAGTGAGTGTTAATTTCATTAAATGGTAGGTAAAAATTATTTTACATGCCGAGATAGGCTCTGCTTAAAAGACACACTATTCCTCCAAACGTATTATACAAGCCAGCTTATGAACCTGTGACTTTTTCTAGGAGAAATGTTGCCTTCTTTCCCAAGAAGGGAGCGGTAGGGGTCGGGGTGGAAATAGTTGCATCATCAGAGGCACAGTCTCACTACTACTGCTCAGCCCCAATTCGCAACCTTCTGAATGGTTTCCAGACTAAGTAATTTAGCAAAGTGATGAAGAAAAAATGGCCCATTAATCTTATGATGCGTGTTATAACTTAACTCTGGGTTTAGCATAGGAAAAATATTATTTGCATTGATTAGAAATATGCTTTATGGCTGCATATATTATTCACTCTGAACATTCTAAAATTATTAGCTGGGTTGACATGATGAACTGCACAGGAGTACTTCTAGATGGCATCTCAATGTCATCTGTTACTCACATCATATAGGTCTAGGAATCAATATGTATTTTACTCAATATGAGATCTTATTCCAAATACCAAAAATATGCCTGTTTTTATTCGATGGTTATCATCATGAAACTACTAGCTAAACATCATTTAGAAAATTCAAAGCAAGTAAATTACTGTATTAACTGTATTAACTGATTATGACTTTCCTCCACTTACAGCTGAACCTAATATAATGATCTGGTCAGTCTGACTAGGAGGATTTATTCATTAATTTACTCAAATGTTCTGAGGTATATTTTGAAGGACTTAAATTATGGTCTGTTTTGTAGGATCCAACAGTAAGGGTGCAGGTTTATCTCCTACAAGCTCTGTGACCTTGCCCAAGTGACTTAGCATCTCTGAGCCTCACTTTCCTAATCTGTAAAATGGAAACAATAATAGAACCCAAGTTGTAAAGCTGAAGGAAAAAAAGTAATATGGTAATGTATTTTGGCACAAAAGAGCAGTTACGCTGATGGTCATTATTTGTGAATACTGTTGCTAAGATTATTGAAAACCTGTTGTGTGTTAGGTGCTGTTCAAGGACTAGAATTTGAAGACTATTCTTCACCTTTATCCCAGTTTTACCTGCAAAGTTCTGCCATGCACTGGAAAAACATACTGGTATTTCTAGGGAAGGGGACCACACAGGTAACATTTTTGTTTCACCAGGTAGATAAAGTATACAAAGGTTATAGTGTACCTTTTAAGTCCTTTGGACGTCTAGTTACCTTTCACTAGAATGATTCTAGTAGATTCTGATAGATACCTGAGACAAGGTCAGGTCAGTGATGTTGGTACCTTTTCTGGCTTAAGAGCATAGGGCAGAAACACAGGAAGAGAGGTCTTCCTTTTCCACTCCTGTTACTAAGAACCCTCTCGAATAATGACAATCTGAAACAGATCACTACATTGTTGCATGTTGTAGAATCAAAGCAGTGTACAAAGCAAAGAGCACTGGCCTCCATTATACTTGCATTTCACTTGAGATTCACTTTTCTAGACCGTGGAGAAGGCAGATGTTTCAACACTTTCCAGGTACTGGAATATTACCATCTGGCAATCTCCACCACTGCATGTTTGATCACACTATTCCCTGCAAATGGAATGCTGTTCCATCAAGGTCAGATTGACCAATGCAAATACCTGATTTTATCGTACGGTCAGAACCAAATTAACTTACTGAAATTCTGCCCAGCTCAGGGTCTACCTTCTCTGTGAAACCTCCTGTGAGATCCCAAGTTACAAACAACTCTATCTTCTTCAGAAGACATTGTATACTATATAAATAGTAATTTACATATAAATATATGTATATGTGTGTGTATTTCTTTGTTACATTAAGTTATAACTCCTGTGGTTTCTCTTCTTAACTAAACTGGACCCCCTTATCATCACAGTGGCCATGTACATCATTGTATCCTCCAAAACATCCAGATAATAATATCATGGATTCAGTATATAGTTGTTTAATAGAAAACAACTAACCACTGCAGAATACTAGTGTCTCTCAAGGTGTGTTCAGTGGATCATAAATCCTATGAGACAGTCCATGAAGGAAAAGATTTCAAGTAAATTTGGGATCTGTTGTCCACTACATCTCCTTATCAGAGACTCATAATTCACAAGACTCGTAAAAAGCTCTGTAGCCAAAGAAACTGTTGACTTAGTTTGACCCAGTATTTCTCTTACAAGAGTATCAGTTCTGGAGGTCAAGGACATTTTCCACCTCTAATACAACATCTCTACTGCCTAGTAGAGTGCCTGGCACTTAGTAGACACTTAATAAATATTTGAATAAGTTTCAACATACATTCCCCTTTTAAGCTATAGAAGAAAAACATAGTATATAGTAGATTTTGATTTACTTGGGGAGAATAATCATATGAATAGATAAATTTACATAAATCATTTTAAAGTATATATATTTGATAATACTTTTTTCCACAAATCTACACAATTGCACATTTAGTGGTGATAGTAAACGAACTACATTTGCTTCTGAAAACTTGCTAAGAAGCATGGCTACTAAAAACTACAACTTGAACCCAAAACAATTGATTTAGTTCATCGGTCCCCACTCCTTAGCAGTTTTAATATAGAAGAAAATAGACACATATATTTCTTTTCTGCCATAATATGACATCATATAAGGAATGCTATTTCATTAGCTAGAAATAAGATTTGCTTTTGTTATTTTAGTACATTTGATCACATAAGAATAATTCTAGATTTTTTTCCCTCCTGTGACTCTCATAGCATCCCCATCTAAAATAGACTTTGGAGATTTAGATCAAATGTCATATCAATTGTCCTAGACTGCTTACTACGTGCTTTCACTATAGATTTTAATGTCAATAGAGAAAGGAGAAGGAAAAGTCAGAGGGAAATGAAACAGGTGTATGCAACACCCCTCTCTACTACCGACATTTCTCAGAATTCTGGGGGAAGTTGCATCTATAAGTGGAAAGTTTTTCACCATGGAACTCACGGTGGTTGAACTTCTCATGAAGAATTTTTTTTTCACTACTGAAGAAAAATATGTTTGATTTTACCATAATTGAAAAGTTCTCCTGTTTCTACTTCTGAGGTTTGCCCTCAAGACTACTGTTTACCTAATGGAAGTGACTCCTATGCATGGAGGAAAAAGTGCACCATTTGAAGGAAAAGCTAAAGGAGTGATATTCAGGTAGCTCCTCATTCCACCAATGAAAACATACACATAGATTTTCCACTTTACACCTCATTTTCCACCTTATTTTCATGATTTTGAAATGAATATGTAGGGTCTGATGAGTTTGTCGATAGTCTATAATTATTAGTGTTATTAAAATAGAATACAAATGATAAGCCATATGTAAAAATGCTGTGTGAATAAACTGCTATACCCCAAATAATACAAATGAGTGAATGGCAGTAAATGCTAAGAGGGATTAACAACATAAAGGATATTAAAAAAATGATGACCGTATTTCATATTTATGTGTCTTTTTCTCTCTTACTCTTTTTTTTTTTCTTTTTTTGCGGTATGCGGGCCTCTCACTGTTGTGGCCTCTCCCGTTGCGGAGCACAGGCTCCGGATGCGCAGGCTCAGCGGCCATGGCTCACGGGCCCAGCCACTCCGCGGCATGTAGGATCTTCCCGGACCGGGGCACAAACCCGCGTCCCCTGCATCGGCAGGCAGAACACTCAACCACTGCGCCACCAGGGGAGCCCTTCCCTCTCACTCTTACTCAACTCCTAAATAACTAAGAGAATATGCTCACAAATGGTAAGCATGTTTTGGATGTTCGATGTGTGTTTGTGGGAAAGAACAAAAAAAAAACCTGCCTCTATTAGGTCAAATATCATACAAGAGATGAATGAGATTAGAGATGGTATTGGGATTTGTGTTAGTAACTCAACAGCTAACCAATCACAGATATGACAGTGTAGTGCAATATGCAAATATACTTTTAAACAACTTCTCTTAAGTTATCTACTGTCTGTAAAGACAATCACACTCAACTGCTCTGCACTTAACCCCAGAGCTTCTGAGTTAGAATCTGTTAGAAATAGGTACACGTTTCATTGCTTTGGCAACATTTACATGGCTCTGCATCAGGCAATACAACTGCTAAGATCACACTCTGGGAATTCAGGAAAGGCTAGTGTCCAGTTCTGGTCGTTCTACCACCCAACTGTGATGTAGGATAAATTCCTGATTAAAAAAAAAAAAGAAGAAAAACCCTGAAGATGCTGAAACAGTATTTCCTACTTCACAGGGTCGTCATGGGGATAAAAGGTCATTAGGATAAAGTGCCTCTCACCCAGGAAACACTGATAAATGCTACTGATGCTACCATCATCATCATCATGACCGATCAAGAACATATTGCCACATGGAAATTCCAACATTCCCTGGGCCATTCACAACTTTCCTTTAAAGGACTCATATTCTATGTGGGGTCTTAACACCTTCAAATAACAGAAAATACAAGTCTTTAGCCTTTTTTTCTGTAGCTAATTTTGGCATCTTTCACCTCTGTCCACTTAAGTGTTGGTTTAGCATATTCTTGTCACACAAAGAAACTACTTCCCAAAGAGAGGAACAATGTGTCAAGTGACAAAGACATTGAGTGAAGTCTTTCACATCCTAGACTGTCCACGGTACAGCTCAGCTGGTCTCTGGGTTGGAAGGCCTGGGTCTACTTTGCTTGTCTGTTACAGGGGAAGGGACATGGTCCTTAGCATGTGGTCTGTGAAACAGAGGCAGCTGCGGGTAGAATTATAACACAAGCAGAACTGGCTTCAATTCTTCCTTCTTAGGTCTTTTCCTTCTTGTTCAGCTGTTCAAGGAACTTGCCTGCCCTCTGTCCCTGTCAGGACGATGTTACATCTGCCTGGATAAGTAGGTCACCATTGTATATCAGGAAAGGTCTTATTTGTAATCATCAGGAACCATATATGGCTAATTTGAGCAGAAAAGGAAACTTTTGGTAGTTTATAGTTAGGTCTCAGTAACTAGAAGCAGACTAAACAACCGAAAGCCAAGGCTATGCTATTGCAATTATAGGATCAGGCCAAAGTGACGTTATAAGTCCTAGCTGGCCTTGCTACCAAGCAGGAACAGGAAACAGGAGGTTGACCCAGCACTGCTGGCCTTGCTTCTTTACATCATTTATTTGTAATTCAAAATCCAAGAGAGGAGTGCAGTTGGCCAACCCGAGGTCGCCCGACTGTTTTCCATCTGTAAGGGAGACTGAGCATGTGAGTAAACAGTGTATCTGACATGTTCAGCTTGTATAACGAGAGGAAGGCTCTGTTTCTCATCAAGACCCACAAAGTGGAAAATTCCCCAAAGAGAAAGGAATTTCAGATGCTTGAAAAGTTAAAAACAACAACAACAAACAAATGCAGATGTGGAATTAAAGACATGGAGTAATTAAGAACCTATATGTGGAGTGATTCAGACCTGAGTTCATATCTGGAGCAAGCTACTCAATCTTGCTGAGCTTCAATTTTCTTTAAAGGAAACAACGTGGAAGATGATATCCACATGTAACTTGTGGTACACATGAAGGAGGGTAGTACAGTATATGATGCCTGGCACATCCTATGCATTTTCTAAAACTACTACTAGTACTATTATTATTGTTACTTATTATACAATTTATTGTAGAAATTAACAGGAAGAGTATTAATAAATGTTAATACAGTGCTAAGTGTCACATTTATGATCTCAACTAATTATTTGTTGATTCAACAAACATTCCACATATCAGAAAATAACCTGTTAGTGTATATATATATATATATATATATATATATATATATACATATTTTTTTTTTACAGAAGAAAAGAAACCCTGAGGCTTAGAAAGTATAAACAATGTACCAAAAGTCACTCATTTAAGAGGTAATGGAATATTATTCAGCCTTAAAAAATGAAGGAGATCCTTTCATTTGTGACAATATAGATGAAACAGGAGTGCATTATACTGATGAAATAAGCCAGACAAGATAAATACGAATGATATCATTTATATATGGAATCTAAAAAGAAAAAAAGCCACACTCATAGAAAGAGAGAGTAGAAAACTGGTTGCCAGAGGCTGGGGTGTGGGTGGGGAAAAGAGGGGAAGATTGGTAAAAGGGTACAAACTTTCAGCTGCAGGATGAATAAGGTCTGAGGATCTACTGTATAACATAGTTACTACAGTCAATAATCCTGTATTGTATAACTAACATTTTCTGAGAGAATAGAACTTAAGTGTTCTCACCACAAAAAGAAAAAAAGGAAAAAGGTGTCATGAGCTGTTAGATGTATTAATTAACGTGATGGGAAGGATCCTTTTGCCACGCATATGTATATCAAATCATCATGATATACTCTTTGACTATCTTACAATTTTGTCAATTATACCTCAATAAAACAAAAAAAAGAGGTAATAAAGATGAGATTCCAATCCAGGATTATCTAGCTCAAAAAAACTACACTCTTAACCATTACAATATAGTATCCATCCATATGTTGTAACTGTAAAATGCTTAACACAAAGGAAACGTTAAATAAATGGTATTTATTCTAACTCTAATGCTTACTAGATATTAGTTATGTGGTACGCTTTACTTCTAACTACAAGGGTATAAGGTGCAAATTCTTGCTACAGAACATAAAAGCCCCTGTGGTACCCTGTAGGATAAACACAGTACCTGTAAATCTCTCATCTCTCAACCCAGAGTCTCCTCAAGTTGGAGGTCTTTACCCCCTTTATAATGTGGGAATAATGTCTTTCCCACATTTGCACTGGGCATGAAAATCCATACTTCCAGGTGTATACTGAACCTCCACTTAGCTCCTCGTCACCTTGGAATCACCAGACCAAAGATCATTTATTCCATTAATATAAATGATCTAGGGATAGAAGTACAGAATATACAGAGAGTGTTGGAGGAATCCAAACAAGTCCTCCACTCTCAAAACAAATTTTAGAGTTCCAAAAGTAAAGAGCAATGTTTGGAAATAAAACTAAAAATGAAACTAACATCTACAATTAGCCAAGTATTTATTATGGGCCAGGCTACTTACTAGGCACTTGATAAACATTACAGCTCATCTTCCTGCAGTCCTTCAAAGCATATAATAGTGTTTCTATTTCATAGAGAAGAAAATTGTATCTAAGCAGGTTAGTGATTAGCCCAAGACCACAGGGCTAGGCTGTAAGAAAAGAAGGCCAAGTTTCAGTGGTCAAGATGGTGATGGATGTTATAACTAGAAGATTATGGCTAATCAAATAAAAATATTCAAAACGGTCCTAATGTATTATTAGGATTTCTTTAGAATAACTTGGGTGCCTTAGTGAATACAGTAGTGGTAGGCACTATAGTCTCTTTAATTTGCTAATCATACAAATCTACTTTAATATTCTTGGTGACAAGGAGCTAACTACTGATAAGACAGCTTCTTCAGTTTTGGGGCTACTCCAGGGTGAAATGCCGGAATGTCTTACTGTCTGCAATGCTATCTAGTTCTACCAGGGGGAATAAAGCAGAACAAGTAGCCACTGTTCTTGACAAATGGATACAGTTTCAGTTTTTCAAAATACGAGTGTCAGATTCATTCATTGTATCAGATAGATCTGTCAAATGGCTTTGCCCATTTACTAACGGATGGCACACTGCAGACACACGTTGGGTCAAAGGACTCAATGTCACCTCATTGATACTGTCATCAGTATGATTTGTATTGGCATTTTGTCTCACCCTGACTTTAAGGACTATGTGAGGAGATCCAAGTCTCCAGACCATGGACTGATCACCTCTGCTTGACACAGTATTCTCTGCTCATTTCCAGAGGGGACCAAGGATGAGCTCTTGTACCTCTGAGTCTATTCACCCTACCTGGCAACACATACTAGCTGGGCTGACTGGATCAAGCAGGAGCCCCAGAGTTTAAATTTCCAGCTGCATTGGAGGAAACAGAGGCTATGCCCCAATCCCATAACCCCTCACTTCTTACTGCTAGCCTATCCTAGGCTGTTCTTGCTGATAGGAGTATTTCATGCTAAAAATTAATTTTGCTTACCTGATGGCAGTCACACAACCTCAAATACCATTTTTATAAATAAGGCAACCACCAATGGAGTGTGATTTAGGGTTTTTTCTTCTGTAGACCCTGCCTACCCTATAAAATCTCCCATTACTGCATCATGGAGACTATAATCCCTTTCCGAGGGAATAGATTCTTTCTAACCATAAGATGAAATAAGAACTTACATTTCCATACTGTCCAAAAGGAAATAAATTGATTACAAAATGCAGGAGAATGACTGATTTTCCACATTTGTTGTGTTCATTAAAGGGTTTTTGAATAAACTTGACAGTATTAAAGAAGTTCAACACACACAAAATAAAAATTAATAAATGAAGAGAAAAAAATTGCATTTACAACAAAATAAACACATTGATATAGAAAAGGTTGTTATACATAGATGAAAAATGGATGTCATAAAGTCACAAACTAAAAAGTATTAACAGCCAATAAAGATATGAAAATATGTTCAACCTTGCTATTATTAATCAAAGAAATACAAATAAAATAATTCAGGTGTCATATTTACTGACTAGAATGACAAAGTTTTAAAAAACTTGATACTACTGGTATTGATATTGATAATACTGGTACTGATGAGTGTGTGTAAGAAACCACACTGGATGTTAAATTCTTGGTAGAAATAAAAAGCACGGTAACCTTTCTGGAAGACAATATGTCAGTATGTACCAGAACTGACAACCAGCCATTCAAGTTCTAGAAGTCCACTCTAAGGAAATAAACAAATGCTCAAAGACATATGAACAAGGATGCTTGTCTCATTGTTTAGCAAAGCAAAACAGGAATAATCTAAATGTTGAACAGTAGGGACTGGTTAAATAAATAATAGAATGCTGTTCAACCATTAAAAATGATGCTGCAGATTTTTATTAGGTGATGAGTAATCATACTTATATTACTAAATAAAAATCTTATAGAACTGTTTTGTAGTTTGATATAATAATTAAAGGTATTTTATACTTGCATTGTATTTATATGCACCCCATCACAAAAAAGTTTCAAAAGATACCCTCAAAAATGTTACAGAGATGATTTATCAGAAATGGGACTTTGAGTTATTTTTCCTTTTTTCTTTAAATCCTTTCAATTTTGGAGTTTCTGCAATGAGCCTGTATTATTTTTACAATTAAAAATATTTAAATTTACAACAAAAGGATCTAAATTCCTCCAATTTTCCATTTATTTTCCACCCTGGCTCAGGGTATTTGTGTAAAAAAAAAAAAATCAGCTTATTTTCTCTTTTGTATCAATCTAAATTTACTTTTCATAAGTTAATTATTTTAGTCTAGCAAAAGTTTCACACAGGAAAATTGTAAGGTCTGAGTATTCTATTACCTTTAAAAGCACTGGAAACTTTGAAATTATTTCTTTCAGAATTTTCATATAGTACTGAAAGGCGGGGGGGAGGTAGCAAAATGAAGGGAAATAGATAGTAGTAGTCAACTTCAATTAAGAAAAAGCACCAAGAGGCAGTTTGTACTCTTTTGATATGGCAGAAGCCCCATGTGTCAACTCATGCTAAAAAATGCATATATACACACATATATATATATGTTTGTGTGTATTATATGTATATGTGACACACACACATAATTAATCCACAGTCTTAGGCTAATCACTCATTGTGGCAGAAACAACGAGCTGTTGACTACACTTTAATTAGCTCCTCCAGCCTGTAGAGGCCTCACTAGGACCAAGACAGGAACAACATTCTCCATCTCCACTTGCATCTGGGTATGGTTCTATCCCAAAGAATGTGACCAGAGGTGACCTGAAGAGTTTATGTCTGAAGAAAAACGAGTTGATAATTGTAGCTTGCAGCTACCTCTCTCCTTTCCTTTTTAGGACAAACGTAGAGCCACTTGATGAAGGTGGTGGGTCCCTGAATAACTGAGCAGAAAACTGACCCTCAGACCACCAAAGTCCATACTACACTCCTGAGTGAGTGAGAAATGAACCGTCCATGTGTTGCTCCACTGAGGTTTAAGGTTTATTATTTAGTGTTTAACTAACGCATTTTTTCTTTAAACCTCAGTTGCCTTCTCTGTAAAATAAAGTATTTGAAAAGGATCAACTGTAAGTTTTTTCCATTGCTTATGTTTTTATCTTAGTTTTTAATTCTCAGAAACATTGCACGCATTTTAAGTTAGTAAGTCTACTTTTTTTTCCACAAAGACGGGTTCTTCAAGTTATGGAGAAGTCATAGCAGACTGTTGCTTCAGTTTAAGATACACATTCACATATGAGATGAGAAGGGTGAGGACCCAGAGAAACGCCTTTGACAGAGGGGAGTGAGAGCATACTTAAGAATGTTTAGTAATAAAGAATTCAGATGGGAGAAACGGATGGGTTACATCTAACAGATTTGCTCAAAGGAATTCTGGAAAGGAAAATATGTGAAAATGTATAACAAAGACATAAAATGACTTTTGGTCCCTAAATGGATTTCATTTCAAAGACGTGCATATTGCAAATACATGTACCATAACACTTCTCTGTCCACTTCTAGAATTTTCTAAAGCCTGACAGAACATCTGCAGAGAGAGGATGTCATTCCAAGATAATCGACTGCAAGTTACTAAATTAAGATAAAAATGTCCTTAACCTTGAACAGTTTTTAAAGAGATTTTAGAAGAAAGGAGCCCTCCAGGGGGTTGTATAACTATATAATTGTACCCTTTCTAAAAGGCTATTTACAGATACATAATGTTTCCCCTCCATTCTTTAAAGTAAAATATAGGATAAAAAAAATAGTTTGGGGATAATATTTGTTTGGGACAGCAGGCACTGCTAATCAGTACCACTCTCTCCTTATTCCTTACTATCAGAGCCCTGGTTTAGGAGACCCCATTATCCTTAAGGCTAAGGTGGCCAGTTTAAAATCCGAGCTGATGAAATCTAAGTGCAAGTCTGCTGACAATCTGTGGTAAAAAATTTGCTCTCTGATTTACACACTGCTTTTTCTTTCTTACTTAATTTCTTTTTTTTTTTCCTTTTCTTTCTTCCTGCCCAAATTGCTGGAACACTATTGGGATTCTGGGGTCACTTTGAAGCTATGTGGATGTGCTAGAGATGTGGAAGCTGGAAGAGCTAAGCAACCCAGTCCCCTGGTGATGCCCTTCAGCTGCTGGACTAACGCTAGAGGGACTAACTCCAAACTTCCTGCTACCCGTGGAAAGTAAGGTAAATCACTCATTCACTTTCTGTTACCTACTAACTGATCCAGAACTCTAACCTCAGGGTTCTAGAACCCTTCTCAGTATCCCATAGTCATACTCATGTTCCAGACTCCTGATCATCAGACTTGCTTATAGCAGATGTATGGGGAGGGTGGGCTCTTCTGGAAGCCCTGATACTTCCCCCCTACCCCCACCACACACAAATAATGATCTTTATGTCCACTCATCCTTCTATCTACACTCAGAAGCCAGGGCCCCCAGGAAGGCTTCACTGACAACCCTTTACTCCTCTCTACATACAGAAAGGGTAGAGGTGTGGGCTCTGGAATCAGACTTCCTAGACTTGAATTCTTAATCTGTTACTTACCAGTTTAGGACGTGGGTAAAGTAGTTACCTTCTCTGGACACCCCTGTAAAAGAGGAACACTAAGCAGCACCTATGTACCTCACTGAAAGGATTAAATGAGCAAATGCAGGTAAAGTTCTTATAATTTTTTCTTGGGTCAATCAATTCTAGCTGCTATTGTTACCTCTGGCTAATTTAGGGCAGAGTCCCTTTGCCCTCCTTTGGTTCTCTGGGCCCGTCTCATTCACAACACACACAACCGCATACTGCAGAGTTTTGAAAGGTGGTTCTCAAAATGTGGTCCCTGGGCCAGCAATATCAGCCACACCTGGGAACTGGTTAGAACTCTGGCACTGGAGCCCAGCAATCTGTGTTTTAACGATATTCTCAGGCAAATCTGATGCACACTAAAGGTCGACGACAACTGAGAACATCTGTCTCAGACTCTCCTGGAGGCATTCACCAAAAATAGAGTTACAGGACCTTACACCTGACCAGCTGGCGAAGGGGTCTAGTAATTGCCCTGGTTATCATGCTTGTCATGATTTTTCAGCACATAAATGTTTGAGAATCACTGCCATTTTGAATGTGTGTTTCACTTGTCTGCTTTTCCAGTGGACTTTACTTCCTTGCAAGGAAGGTTTGTGAAGATTTGTTGTTGTTGTTTGCATTATTAGTTTTATTATGCTAATTCTAGAATCTCTGGTGCATAGTGCAATCTCAGGCAGGAAGTAGTGGCTCATTAAAACAGGTATCCCAAACGTCTTAGTAGAACTTCAAGATTAATTCCTTCAGGAAGAGGTAAAATTGTCATTATATGCAGATGATATGATACTAGATATAGAAAACCCTAAAGACTCTACATGAAAACTACTACAACTGATAAACGAATTCAGCAAGGTAGCAGAATACAAGATTAACATACAGAAATTGGTTGCATTTCTTTATACCAACAATGAAATATCGGAAAGGGAATGTAAAAAAACAATGCCTTTTAAAATCACAACCCCAAAAATAAAATACTTAGGAATAAACCTCACCAAGAAGGCAAAAGACTTATATGCTGAGAACTGTAAAACATTAATAAAGGAAAGTGAAGATGATTCAAAGAAATGGAAAGACATCTCATGTTCTTGGGTTGGAGGAATTAATATTGTTAAAATGCTCATAACTACCCAAAGCAATCTACAGATTTAATGCGATCCCTATCAAATTACCCATGACATTTTTCACACAATTAGAACAAATAATCCTAAAATTCATACAGAACCATAAAAGACCCAGAATTGCCAAAGCAATCCTGAAGAAAAAGAACAACGTTGGAGGCATAGCCACCCCAGACTCAGACAGTACTCCAAAGTCACAGTAATCAAAACAGCGTGGTATTGGCACAAAAACAGACATATGGATCAATGGAACAGAATACAGAGCCCAGAAATAAACCCACACACCTCAGTTAATCTTTGACAATTAATCTTTGACAAAGGAGGCAAGAATATATAATGGGAAAGAGACAGTCTCTTCCGCAAGTGGTGTTGGTAAAGTTGGACAGCCTTATATAAACAAGTGAAGTTAGAACACATCCTTTCACCATACACGAAAATAAACTCAAAATGTCTTAAAGACTTAAACATAAGACATGACACCATAAACTTCTAGAAGAGAACACAGGCAAAATATTCTCTGACATAAATCATACCAATGTTTTCTTAGGTCAGTCTCCCAAGACAATAGAAATAAAAATGAAAATAAACAAAGGGGACCGAATCACACTTACAAGCTTTTGCACAGCAAAGGAAACCATAAACAAAATGAAAAGACAACCTACAGAATGGGAGAAAATATTTGCAAATGATGCGACCAGCAAGGGCTTAATTTCCAAAATATACAAACAGCTCATACAACTTGATGACAATAAAAGCAAACAACCCAATCAAAAAAATAGGCAGAAGACTTAAAGAGACATTTCTCCAAAGAAGAAATACAGATGGCCAATAGGCACATGAAAAGATGCTCAACACTGCCAATTATTAAAGAAATGCAAATCAAAACTACCATGAGGTACCACCTCACACCAGTCAGAATGGCCATCATTAAAAAGTCTACAAATAACATATGCTGGAGAGGGTGTGGAGAAAAGGGAACCCTCCTACAACACTGTTGGTGGGAATGTAAGTTGGTGCAGCCACTGTGGAAAACAGTATGGAGGTTCCTCAGAAAACTAAAAACAGACCTACCATATGATCCAGCAATCCCACTCCTGGGCGTATATCCAGACCAAACTATAACTCAAAAAGACACATTCACCCTGATCTTCACAGCAGCAATATTCACAATAGCCAAGACATGGAAACAACCTAAATGTCCATCAACAGATGAATGGATAAAGATGATGTGGTACATATATACAATGAAATACTACTCAGCCATAAAAAAAAGAATGAAATAATGCCATTTGCAGCAGCAACATGGATGCAACTAGAGATTATCATACTAAGCAAAGTAAGTCAGAAAGAGAAAGACAAATACCATGATACCACTTATATGTGGAATCTAAAATATGACATAAATGAACCTATCTATGAACCAGAAACAGAATCAGAGACATAGAGAATAGACTGGTGGCTGCCAAGGGGGAAGCAGGTGGGAGAGGGATGAACTGGGAGTTTGGGATTAGCAGATGCAAACTGGTATATATAGATTGGCTAAACAACAAGGTCCTACTATATAGCACAGGGAACTATATTCAATATCCTGTGATAAACCATAATGGAAAAGAATATGAAAAAGAATGTATATACCTATGTATAACAGAGTCACTGTGCTGTACAGCAGTAATTAACACAACGCTGTAAACCAAGTATATATACATCAATAAAAAATAAGTTAATTAAATTTTAAAAAAGATTAATTCCTTCAGAAGAACAAGTACTACACATTCACAGAAAAAGCATCCTTTGAAAGTTTAAATTTTTGAATTTCTTTGCCACTTCCTTAGTTTTGATCATCTTGGACAATATATTTTTAATATTGACTTTTAAAAAGAATTGTGTTTCAGTGTTTGCTATCCTTAGAGAGACAGAAACAGATAAGTACAACTAAATACTTATTTTTCAAAAGTCTCAAAAGTATAAGGGAAATGAAAGTAATTGTATCTTCAAATGATTTTGGGGTATGTTTCTAATTTCATACTTCTGATGCGATTCAAGATTAAAACTGTATTAAGACATTTGAGACATGCTGCATTGGTATTAAATGAATTTAATTTTGTGTAAAGTGGTAGAAATATTTTCTTCAGCAAACAGACCTGCAGATATAAAATCACAACCATAAATCTACAAAAAAGCAAGCTATTGAATGAAATCTGATTGGTTATTTCCCTGCAGTATGGATCTGCTAATAATTTAATTTACTACTTGCTAACAGAAGCCAAAATTTAAATATACATATATATATATGTGTGTATATTTATATACATATATTTGTGTATATTTATATATATTTATACACAAATATATGTACATATATACATATATATCTTCAATTTTAAATCATTCATATATATGAACAAGTATACATACACATATATAACAATTGTTCATTCATATATATATATATATATATATATATATATATATATAAACAATTTAA
Source organism: Leucopleurus acutus (assembly GCF_964270905.1). Classification (NCBI taxonomy): domain Eukaryota; kingdom Metazoa; phylum Chordata; class Mammalia; order Artiodactyla; family Delphinidae; genus Leucopleurus; species Leucopleurus acutus. The sequence goes on along the minus strand of NW_028138748.1, from coordinate 68,980 downwards.
ATTAAAGAAAGTACATCTGGTGGCCTATTTTTTCCCCCCGATTTCTAAAGAACACCATATTCTATTCTAGGCAGTGGAATGTCAATCCACCTTAAGGGTTGTTCAATGAGCATATCTGAGAAACCACTGGTTTAGCCAATGATGTACTTATTGAGGGAGGCCCTAGTGCCACTGTCAAGAGCTTATCCACAGGAGAGGTAAGAAGGTACTTGTTTGGTTTGTGAAAAGGAGTAGTGAGGAATGGCAGGTAGCTGCAGGCTGATGACATGTGATGTCCATATATATGTAGAACCAACACGCCCATAATTGCACCCATTTTCCATACCCAAATCCAAAGCCTTTATATCATTAATCCCAGGCAAAAATGGTAAGATTCATGTGTGTTACTATCCCACGGCTTCAAGATGCCTATAAACTCATATGAGTATGTCTTAGTTTTATCAGTGGAGGACAAACCAGGCTTCTATCACCAAGCCCCATTCCATAACAGGCAAACCAGTCCAAGACTTCTCTGAGTGCTGCAGGAGAGTCTATGGAAGGGGCGCTCACTCCACTGTGATGCCTAAAATGCCTTTGCACAGAGCAAACATTCAATACATGCTGAGTGAATGAATGAGTGAACTGGTGTCACAAAACAGGCTTATTTCAGGGAAATTCCATTCAACAGGCTGGCATTCCTTCCTACCCATCTTAATTGTTAAGCTTGCAATCAGACAAAAATTTAATTATAAAACGTTAGAGCTGAGGAAATTTTAGAAACTATCTACTCTCCAGAGGTATACAACTTTAATTTAGTGGTAAAAATCACTAGGAGTGATTTAGGAGTCTATCAGACCTGAGTCCAAATTCCACATCTACCATATTTTCATGAGCAAATAACTACTTCTGAGGCTCTGTTCCATGTATGCATTATGGGATATCATAATAATACATACATTAATTGTATGACTATCAGGGGATGAAATGACACAATCCATTTGCCATGGTCGGCTAAGTAATTTGCACCAAGTAAGCACTCAAGACATTAGCCAATATTAATAGCGGAGAGATGAAAACAAAACTCTGGGACTGATGCCTACCCTAGTGGCCCCAGTGGTCGTAATGACTTTCTTCCATTCAGCCTGCTCTCTTCTCACTGAGACTAAGGAAGAGAAGATGAACAAATTAGGAATAACAATTTGAAAATGGTTTTATACTCCCTGAATGAATGGAATTATAATAAAATGATTCATGAGTTCTGCAGAAATATGATGAGACTTTAGATCTTTATGTTAGTTCTCTACAAAACCAATTTATGGCCCTAAGATGTACCTTCCCACCCAGCCCCATCCTTATGAGGATCAAATATCATTGTAAATGGAAAAGTCAACAACACATAAGGAACAAGCTAAGTTACAAGCCAGTGAAGTCTCGGAGGTTTGATAGAGAAAATTCAGATTTATCATTATATGTAAAAATAAGATGATATGAAGAACTCAATCTAAAAAATATTACCTGGAGATCTATAATCTCTATAATAGTGCTATAAAAAGTAAACAGCTAGAAATCTATTTAGATGGTTTTCCTTATAAGAAAGCACTTTCTGTATAACTTTTAATGTACTATTGATGAGAACAATTCAACAAAATTCAAATAAATACCTGCAGATGTCCTACGAGAAGAAAAGAACAGAGTTAGATGCGACAGGGGATAACTGGACTTCAGGATGAGTAAGACCCTATACTTGACCTCAATAAATTAACATGAAATACAGTGGATGAGTCACGTACAGAATGTCAGAATCCTAAAAGGCCAAGCTAAGTACCAAAAGGAACATGTGGGGACTCTTAAGACGGAAGTAAAATATTGGTTAGTTGATTATGAAAAGGCAGAAGGGAGAAGGCTCCCTTTGGCTGCTCTTTGAAGAGATCACTTCCTTTCCCCCCTGGTCCTGAGGCTAGGATGGCATGGGCAATAGACGAATGTGGGGATTGAGAATCATTTCTACTCTCACCAGAGTGGCTGGAAGCAGATTTTCTTACCAGGATGTAGTAGTATGCTAATATTTAAGGGTTCTTGAGGTCAGAGAGAAGGGTTTGAATACTCCGGCTCCATCTCTTGCTGTGGGTCAAGTTTCTTACCTTTCCAACACCTCAGCGTCTTTATCTGAAAATTGGGGATGATGATAATGTCTCCCACCTGAGTGTGAGAACTACATGATATAGTGCATACGCAGGGCTAAATTTGGTGCCTGGCACACAGAAAGTGCTCAGTACGGCAGGCGAGTGTAGTGACAATAAAGGCAAAGATGACGGGGGTAGTGCCGGTGTTGCTTCTGCCCCCAGAACAGGCTCTGACTGCGAGAGAGTTAAAGCACCTTTGCGTTCATGGGGGTTTATATATAAGCAACGGTTGATCAATGTGAGCTGGTTGTCCAAACGATTATGTGCAATCTAAGAAAAAAATGGGCCTCAGATTTGCTCAGCTACTTAATAATATTAGCAGCGGTAGTAGTCAAAGAAGCTAAATTTTATTAAGTGTTTATATGCCAAACAACGTGCTGAACGCTTTAAAAGGATTTACTCACTTATTACAACGAGGCTATACGCTAGGTCCTGATAATGTTATTCGTCTCTTTCAGATGTTGACTGAGCCTCAGAGGGGTTACAAATGCACCTAAGATCCCGTTGTCAGTACATGACGGAAATGAGTTCAAATCCAGCCTGTCTGACTTGTTCTTAATCACCAAGGTATGAAATGAAGCATGTTGCCCTTTGCCTGATTCTCCTTCTGAGGCCTGAATATTTCACTTAGCTCTCTGAGTGCAAAAGAGAGAAAATTCTCTCTCCTTGACCCAACTTGGCATCAATATCCAACTCCCCTTCTCAAAATGGGTTGCTTCAACGAGCAGCAATGAATGCCGGGTCGTGGACCAGTCACCTTGATGACTATGAGTCAGACACTAGGGAAAGAAAATGCTCTGTGACAAACCTACCCTTGTACAGAAACAAGACAGAAATGGGGGGACAGGGCAGAAGATAATGGAATAAGGAATAGGAAAAATAGCACCTGGCATCGTGATAGTAATAATAATAATAGTAGTAGTAGTAGTAGTAATAGTAATAATAATAGACTTTACTATGCTCTAGGCATTGTATTAAGTGCTTGGTGTAAGTGACTTCATTTCAACATTGAAAACAAGTCTATGAGGATGAAATATTATTAACATCATTTTATAGGCAGGAGTATTGAGGTTCAGGTAATCAGGTAAATTGCCCAAGCTCATATGGTTAGCAAGTGGAAAGCAGAGATTTGAACCAGCACCTACACTCCTAACCATTATGCTATAACCATTATGCTGAAGACATAAGAATTCCAATGGTCTTTCCCCATAACCCACTCCTGCACTCCAGACTTAAATAGTCCAAGATCAAGAGAGAGCAAACTTGGAGTTGCCACTTTTCAGTGAGTGTCAATCATTTCAAAACAGTGTATTTGCTAACAAGATGCAGTTCCTGTGATAATCTTCTCAACCAGGTATCAAGAAACAGGAAGCAAAGATTCAAGTAACAGTATGTTCCTACTTACGAGGAAGGTGGGACAGCACAGTTGACACTGGGCTTAACTGTTCTGGAAAACGTGGTCCCAGTAGGCATACACACTGGTACATTTTCCCCACCTACCAAATACAAAAGAAGTATTTCATTTCCATGTTGCTCTTCAAGTTCCACCTCATTCGTGCCTGTCATTCATCCTCTGGCCTCTTCCTGTCTCCATTTCTGTACAGAAAGGTGCCGAGTCTCTGCTCTCGGATACAAACAGGGTGTGTTAGGAGAGGGAGCCATGGTACCTCAATGTCTTTTTTTTTTCATCTTAATTCTATTATGCCAACTCCACTGAACTTAATTAGAGTGAATACAGAATTACACAATTACCCTCTGTTCTATTCTTCAGATGTTATATTTTGATAAAATTTACGACATGCTGCTCTCCCCTTGAACACCAGATGAACACTAGAAATGGATGTGTGTTGACATAAAATCTGTTATAATTACAATTAAAGTATAGCTTACATAATGATAGTGTTAACATAAAATTATAGATGTGTAGAGACAACGTGGTCATGCATTTTTTAGTATAAGTACATGCTTAGACCAATATCTGTTAGCGGAATGAAGATGGAAGAGAATTTTGGTTAAGCCACAAAGGCTGTTTAAGGACTTGCAGATAGCTAAGGGGAACTCAAAGACCAGTAAGATAATATTTCCCCTGCCATGTTTTCAATTGCAAAGTGAAGGGAAGATGTGAAAGTAAGTACCCCTATGGAAATTACAAGACAAGTACATTTTTTTCCTTGAATACCTGGGTAAATGCTTAAATTCTAATGTATATCAGTGATGCAAATTTTCAACTGAGTTTGATAAATCATAAAATAGTAATTATACATATATGTATATAAAACTGCATGGAACTAGACAGTTCAGAATTACTTCTAATTAAAGAGGTACCCTATAACAACTAACTTAAACCTTACAAAATATGGTTCCAAGTACCCTATCAGAGTGAAAAGTAGGAGATTGAAAGGTTTATTGTAAATGTTTGTAGTCATGGTGTCTTAACTAAAACTACTGTGTCACAAATACTATTAAAATAATTGTGACGTTTTATTCACTTTTACTGCGAACAACAAAAGAAACTATAGGTATTTTTTCATTTCAGGTAATTATTTTAGCTAACAGTTATTAAATGTTTTGAGAAGACAGAGTGCTAATTGCATTACTTCATTTTATCTTTAAAATAGCGCTTCCATGTAATTATTCTTAATATCTCCATTGTATTAAAGTGTATCTCTAGTTTAGACCTTTCTTCAGAACTGCAGACTTGTGTATCCAACTGTGTACTCAGCATCTCTACTTGGACGTCACGAAAACATCTCAAATCTTATACCTCCAAAACTGGTCTTTAATCCCCCAAACATGCTCTACCCCAAACTTTTTCCATCTTAGGTGACAGTAACCACACCTTTCCAGTTCCCCAGGCCCTAAATCTCGAATTCACCCTTGACCCCCTCTTCCTTTCCATTCTTGCATTCAATCTACCACGAAATGCTGTCACAACCTTCCCAATGTGCCACTTCTGAGAATTACCAGCCGCTAGCAGCCTGGTGCAGGCCACCAACATAGACCTCGAGGATCCTGTAGTCACCTCCCGAGATTCTCCCTGACTCCACTCTCTCCCCACATCCTCAAGACCACAGATAGAGTTATGCTTTTCAAACAAGGGACAGTTCATGCCACACCTCGGCTGAAATCCTGCCCCTGGCTGCCTACATTTAGAGTAAAAGACACAATGCATGTGATGGCCTCCCAGGACTTACCCAATCCATCCCATCACATCTCCGACCTACAGCCCTCCTGCTGTCTCTTCCTCCCCACTGACTAAGTCAGCCAGGGTGGCCTCCTTGATATTCCTCCAAGCTGCCCGGCATATTTCTGCCTTAGAGTTTTGGGACTGGTTATTCTTGCTCCCAGGGAGTGGTCTCCCCCTCATACATTCTGACAACTCCCTCACTTCAAGTCTTTGCTCAAATGTCAACTTATAAAATCCACCCTGACTACCCTATTTAAAATCAGAACCTACCTGTACACTCCTCCAGCACTCCCAACCCAAGCCTCTTCAGTGAGCTTCACATCCTTTTCCTTATCCCGTAGCGCCCATCAACCTGTGACAAAGCATAGAATTTATTTATAACATCCGTATCCACACGAGTATGTAAGGAGGGAGAAAGCATGCAAGAAGGAGCACGCAGGCAAAGGCTCTTGTCTAATTTATTCATTGATACGTCCAAGCATAGAGAACAGGAAGATGCTTGATAAATAGTCCTGAAAAAGATACAGATGAGGAAACTAGTAGTGAAGCTCAGAAAGTTTAAGCAACTTCCTCAAGGTTCTAGAGCTAGAAGAGGGTCACAGTAGAATTCACACTTGGGGATGTCTAACTTCAAACCTCTTAGCCTCTCTGCTATCTTTTTTTTTTTTTTTTTTCTTTGCGGTACGCGGGCCTCTCACTGTTGCGGCCTCTCCCGTTGCGGAGCACAGGCACCGGACGCGCAGGCTCAGCAGCCATGGCTCACAGGCCCAGCCACTCCGCAGCATGTGGGATCTTCCCGGATCGGGTCACGAACCCGTGTCCCCTGCATCGGCAGGCGGACTCTCAACCACTGCACCACCAGGGAAGCCCCTCTCTGCTATCTTAAGTCCATGCAATTCAGGATTTGTTTTAATCAGTGCCATGGAAATTCTCACTCCACTGAATAGGATCACTAAAGTGTTCTCTGTCTAGATTTATATATATATTTTCCATTTAAACAAAGGAACCAGAAGAGGGGAATTCATCATGGGTTATTGCGGTAATTTTACAGCAATTTTAGCAATAATGACATTTAAGTAATAGTGATATTTACTGATAGCATAATAATAACAAAATAATAGCTCTTTATTGAAGACGAATCGCACACTAAACTCGGTGCTAAAATATTTCCATGTGTATTTTGTGCAAAATCCTTATGAATATTCTATCAGATGAGCTTTATGTGTAACTCCACCAGGCATACTTCTCTTATTCCGCTTTCAAAGATAAGGAAATTGATGAGAAGTGTGGTAACCGTTTGATCAAGATGAGACTGGTAGTAAGTTGTGAGTATGAATTTAAATTCAGGTCTAACTCCAGAATTTGATTCTCACTCCATACATGAAAATTTTGATAATTCCTTTGATAAGAGTATGTTTTCTCCTGGAAAACATCCCCCATTATGTCTGCCTGTGCTCATACCTTCAGAACACAGTCAAGTTTAAAACATGATAAAAATGTTTAAACAGTGTGCTTTAATAAATGGAAATATCTTCATCTAAACAATAACACAAAAAGGGAGGCTGAGCCCTTTGAAGTGGCTTCGTTGCTATCCTCCATCCAGAACAACAGAAGGAATCAACAGCTGCAGAGTAAAGAAAGCATGAAACCCAGAGATGGAGGATTCTGTAAATGACCAATTACAAGACTATTAAGCCACACTTTCATAGCAAGAGGCAAAATATTCCATTAAACTGAAAATTCTTCTACCCCTCACTCCAAGGCCCACACAAACATTAATGTTGCATGTATTAGGATCTATTTCCTGTGCTCTATCAACTTGACTTTCAGCAACTGTATTAATACAGTCCTTTCGCTTTGCACATATATCTGAATGATGGATTCCATTACTGGAGTTTTGTAGAAAGAGTGGAGTGAATGAAGTAAAGTTTGGGAAGAGCCATCATAATCCATAATGATGGGCACTGAATCAGGACAAGAAGAAACCTCTCTTCTCATTTATTTGAATGAAAATTCTACTATATATTTATTGCCTCTGTACAGGGCCATCTGTTGAATAATGGAAAAGCAGCATCTTTCATTTGGAGGTAGGATTTGTGTGCTCAAGTTTCGATGGGCCTGCAGAATTAATCTTGTTTTAGAAATGAAATAAAATGTAATTTCTTACTGTAAGTAGATGTGGTTAAGCAACTGGCAACTTTGATGTCTTTAAATCACTGCAGTTTCAGGGTAGGCAAATCTATAATTATTTCAAGCACTTCTTTATTGGTGCAACAATTGAGCAGTGTACATAGTGGTCAACAACCTGGGCATTGTCAGATGACTCTAAGTTTGAATCTAGACTTTGCCACTCACCAGCTATGTGACTTTCAGCTATGAGAATCACTTTCTTCAGCTTTACAGTGTGGATTATTATATGCCCTTTGCAGAACTACTGTAAGAACTAAATGTATATGGGCACAGTGGCTCATAGTAAGGGCTCAAATTAGTACTGTGGTCACTACTAGTAGTATTGAAAAGAAATTAGAACTTCTATTCTCATAAAGTGGGATATGTGTCCCTTTATCATTGTAATTTCATATCATTTTATTTTTGACCTTATAATTTAATAGCTTGATCCAAGAACTATTTAGCAGTAAATATAATTGAAAGAAGATTACTTGTCAAACATGAAATACTGTAGTATCAAGTGTGCTGGCACAATACTCTTCTCAGATAATTAACCTGTAAAGATATGTTATTGTCTTCTTTCTTTTTTTTTTTTTTTTTTTTTTTTTTTTTTGCGGTACGTGGGCCTCTCACTGTTGTGGCCTCTCCCCTTGTGGAGCACAGGCTCTGGACGCACAGGCTCGGCGGCCGTGGCTCACGGGCCCAGCTGCTCCGCGGCATGTGGGATCCTCCCAGACCGGGGCACGAACCCGTGTCCCCTGCATCGGCAGGCGGACTCTCAACCACTGCGCCACCAGGGAAGCCCTATTGTCTTCTTTTTAATTAAGCACATTGAACATATATATTTACTGTGCCAATTGGCGAAAGGTCCATTAATTAATCAGTCTAACTATATGTTGCATAAATGTCTTCTAAACATAATTGTATATGTATTTTATTTGTTGGGAAAATGTGTTTGAGATTGTTCTTTTCTGCCTATTTAAAGTAAAAGAGGGTGAGAAGTAGAGTTAGGCTTAATGTACTTTGTACTCCATTATGCCATGAAAATGCTTCTGTGCCCTGGAGACAACAACAAAAGATTTGCTTTAATGACAAGAATCAAGTGTGTTCTAAAGCTTCCAGGTAGGAGGCGTATAGGTTGCGGTTTATATCAGAAGTATTTGCTCTCTCTCTCAACTGCGTCTAGATGGGAAAGATGTGGTCACAAATGCTTCAAGGTGATATAGTAAATGTTGGAAAGAGGGGGGTAGGAGGCAGAGTTTTGAATATCTCAAACCTGAGCTAGAAGGATTTTATTTAAAGAAAATAGCGGATATTATTTTTCACTTAAGGAATGCCAATCAGCAAACCTGACATTAATGTAGGAAATTAGCTCTTTTAGCTATGATGCTTTCAAATGCACATAGCTGAAAACAAGTTCAAAATAGTCAAAGGAAATTTAAAAACAAAAACCAAACAATAACAACAACCTCAACAAACAAGTACTAGAAATTCAGGGATGCAGCCATATTCAGATACAGTTGGATCTGGAAGTTCCAGAGTATCAGCAGGGTTCCAGCTCTCTCTCCATCGCTCAGCCCTGCTTACCTCTGCAAGACTTTATTTTACAGAAAGTCTCTTCTTGTGCTGGATGGTCACTGTGAGTCCCAGAGTCACATCTCCCCAGCTTAGAAATTCCAGAGAGAAAAGACAATTCTTCCATTTTTCTCTGAGAGAAAAGTCCTGGGGAGGAGTCTGATAGACTTAGCCAAGGTCAGATGCCTACCCATGAGCCAATCACCTGCTTTACTGGAGTTCAGTCCCTGGGCGACTCATCCCCGGGGCCAGTGAGGAGGCAGGATAGCATTATCTGGCCATTCTCCAAGAAAAGCCTGCTGTTTTTGTAAGATGAAAGGGGAGAGGCCATGGATAATGAAACCTGTATCTGCTTCTGTAAAATCCACAGAATCTTACTCCCTGCCCTGTGTCGATGACCATGCAGTAAGCTGACCCAGGAGGTCATTTTTCCCACAACAGTCTTTATATATATGACTAAGGAACACACTGGTAAAAGAATATGGGAGAAAGTCTGAGTATGACAAGTCAGCTAGACTGATATTAACTAAAAAAGCTGTGTGAAAATATCCTTAAAAAGTTGCCCCCAACTCACTCAAAGTCCAAAGTTGGAGCTGGAAATACAATGTCATGGAGTTTGGATAAGAACAGGTTTTCTCCAAGCTGAACTATGACACAGAGATTAGAGACTTTTAGAAACTATACTTTTTCAAAGAAAAAACATCACATGAGAAAAACGAGGCCTAGAAAAATTAAATGACTTAAGCTAATTAATGGCAGGACTGAGACTAGAGTATACTTTGTGTAATTGGCTATGGTTTTTTTTTTTTTTTTTTTTTTTTTTGTTATCACTTCAGAACGAGACAAACTTAAAGAAAGGAAACACAACCAAAACTCAGTGGCTGGAAAAGAGATGGATGTGAACGCCCACTTGTTTCTTACGTATAAAGTTACCCCTCGCAGTGTTTTGGAGGAGAAAACGCTGGCTCTTCCCAACATTGGTTACATACACAAAGATTCCAAAGACAAGACAAGTGCTTTGAAAACAAAGTAACTAGAACCAGCTCAGGCTTCCCCGCGCCGGGTCCTACGTTCCACGGTCAGAACCACCAACTGTATCCCCGCGGGTAACAAGGTGATTCAGAAAACCTGGCACCTTCAGAGAAGCGAGAAAACTTAGCCGGGAAGAGAGTCAGGAGGAAACTTTCTCAGCTTCTTGCTGGGGTCTGAAACGATCCCAAGAGAGTCCTTAAACCCCTCAGGTTTCCACAATCAAGCACCCTCGCCTCCAGCCTGGGCCACCCCAGATCTATCAGACGACAGAAGTCTGCGGACGCACGGAGAGCTGACCACCCCACGAGAGGGACCTACGCGCGGCCGCGCCCACTCACCCGCCGCTCCCCGGGAGACGGGAGACCAGCCCGGGGTCCAAGTCCTGGGCGTGGCAGACTCGCCCTCTCCGGGCCCGGCTCCAGCTCACCTCGGCGCGGCCCGCCTGGGCGCCGCCATCTTGACCACAAAGGGGGCCTCGCGCCGGAGGCCCCTGAGCGGGCGCCCTGAGCGGAGCCGGAGCGCCGGGGAGCCTCAGGTCGGCGCCCTACGTCCCCCGCACGCTCGCTCCCTGTCCACGCGCGACGAGAGTCCCGCACGCAGCGCCCGACCCAGGCTTACGCGGAACCGGCGCCCCGCGCAGCCCGCACCGCGGCTCAGGCGGCGCCGAGGGCGGCCCGGGCGGAAGAGCGGGCGCGGGGCACGCGCTCGGTAACCTGGCAACGCGGAGCAACCCGGCGTATCCGGCGAACCCCAGCCCTCCACCGCGAGGAAGCACGGACCCCCGCGCCCGCCGCCCAGCCGCCCCTCGGTCTCTCCGCCCGCCGCTGCCCGCTGGCTATGGTCTTTTAAATCCATGATACAACGTCTATATGTAACAAATCTGTTAAACCCTAAATGTTTATGATAATTCAAGTAATCCATTATCTGAATTATTCTTGAAGATAAAACATCCAAAGACTTCTTAATTGTATGGGTATACATACATAAAATACACGTGGAGGTAACTTCAAATATAGAATGTGCCTGTCTCTATTCCTTCCCTCTCCGCTCTTTTAAAAAATGCCCCTTTAAAAATTGCCCACTCACCATCTGTTAGGTAAATTTGCTGAAACACAGTAAATGTGGAGACAGAAATTGTTATAGAGACTATACCAAATGGCACTGACACCTGTATTTATGAAATTTTTAAAAGGGTAAGTTAGAGTTTTTTTTAAAAAAAAAAAAATCCCACTATAGTAACACCACATCATCCTAGGTGCCCAGTTCTATCCAATTACATAAGATGGAGAAAGAGAGAGAGAGAGATAGAAACAGAGAGAGAGAGAGAGAGAGAGAGAGAGGAGAAAGAGAAAGAAGAAAGGAAGAAAACCAAGTACTTATGTATAAAATGTTGCTCCCAAAGTTTGAGATTATACTCAAGCATCAATGAACAGAAGGAAAACACTTACAAATTTACAAATGTATTTCATTTATGGTATGAGGGACACAGGTTTAGATTTGCAACACGCTCCCACAAGGGTCAAATTGACCACTTTTTTCTATCTAGTTGCTCTTGAGAGAACGAAACAATTGAAACAGATGCCATTCAATTCCAAGTCTATAGCTTAGACCATGTCACTGCACATGAAATATTGTTCATTCAGAGTCAGCACATAGCAAGAGTAATTTATACTCTCAGAGTGTTTGCTCTCGTCAATAGCAGAGAAGCCTTGAATAAAAACGTTCCCATTACTTTCCATTGTAATATATCTTACTTATAGCCCATGAAACAGCGGTCAGAGGAGATTTATTCTTTGGACACCATATTATATAATCTCTCCACTTTAAGCCATCCCCCACTCGGCGATTATTTTTTAAATATGTTACTCATAGTCAATATTAATTTACATTTAATCTTTCTTAGCATTAGGAGAGTATTATTTTGTACAGGCTCCGAAACAAATCTCCCGAAATTCCTCCCTGATGCTCCCTTCAGGCTGAAAATGCATTGCAGGGTGGCTGCAGTGACTTAATTCTAGTTGGCAGAGCCCTGGCCACACACTAATTTCATTAGCCTCAAACTCCTGGATTTGAAAGATCCACTGAATAGGATTCCTGTCCTCTGACATGTCACTTACTAACCAACTCAGTGTGCATGCAGAGGAGAGAAAGGACTTGCTCAGCTCTGGCCCACCGGCAGGCAGATGAGAATTCCCCGTCAGAGACACTGTTTACATCTGAGTGGTCATTCTTGCCCGGGTCCTCATTTTCAGGAAGGAAGTTCAATCCAGGCTTTGCTGGCAGCTGCAGCATTTGTTACATCCATTACTAGCTCCTTGTTCCTTCCTGCCCCCCAGTGCTTAGCATCCCCCATTTCAGTCACTAAGTCTTCCTTCCCCCAGCCTAGAAGCTTACCTCACCATAAATTTTTATCTCAAATGATAGGTTTGGCACATTCCCCACAGCAACCCGCAGGGACTGGGGAAAAGAAAACTCAAATCTCCGGAGAGCTAAGAATTCAACCATTTAGAGGAGTTTCTTTTATACAGGACAGTCTTCATTGAGCTGAACCCTGCAATCCCAGAGAAGATTCACCTACCCGTTCTTTTCCTCTTTCCCTAAAGTGACTGTGTCTTTGAACAATAGGTCTGTGTTCCACTATTCTCTCTATTCATTTTGCAGGTTTACAGAGTCTGGGAAACTGGAGACTGGACTTACATGCCAGGAGCTTCTAAGATCACACGCAAAAATAAGGCTACTGGAAGAGATTGTTGGAATCTATCTCTGTATATTTGAACATGGGCAGTGGTTAACCAGGATGCTCACACCAAGGTTATATCCAACTTGCAGCACAAGCTACAAGTTGGTGCATCCCTCCTACTACCAGCCTCTTCTCAATAAATGCAGGTGAAAACTGGGGGCTCTTTTCCCTCAGCTGTTCAATCCAACATGAATAGCTGCAATTTGCAAATTAGAGGAAAATGACAGTGTTTTCTCTGAATGGTTTTGGTCCCAATGCACACTGCTAATGCTGGCATTCAGTTCCTTTCCTTCCCAGCCCAGGGAACGGGGGAACTAAGCATAAGGCAAGCGTTCTTTTTTCTTGCAGGTGCCTCAGATCCACACATCAGAGAAGGAATCAGCTCCCCCTGGAATCTTTTTCAGCAAACACAATCCTTCAGCCTAGTCTGCAAGCTCTCTCTTGACTTTAAGATTTCTCTCTTTTTTCGACAGGCAGGCCCATCTGCAGTACTGCCCAAGCTCCAAGTGAAGGCACCAAAATAATTTTTAAAATGTCAAACAGCAAATGTGCCTTCAACCCCCAGAGCTTCAGTAAAAATACTGTGAGTTGCCCCTGTGGTTCTCAGGTGACCTCTGGCCTCATCCTCCCTGCAGCGCTGCCTCCTCAGGTTCTCTAGTTTAAGCTCAGAGGTAAAGGAAGTGCTTCTGGGTTTTGCTTACAACAACCCAGGCTCTTCCTGAAAGCATTACCTCAAAGTGAAGGCTGCCCAGAAGCACTTTTGGCCTTGCAAACATCTAGATGTGGCATACTCAACAGGTGCTAGGGATGCTCAGAGGCTCAGAGGGGCCATACCAGGCTGCAGCTTTAGACAGGCACCCCTCCTTCTGGCACAAACACAAACTTCATACCCCTGGGTGCTGATGTAGTGACAGCTTGAATCTCACAAGGAGTCCCCTCCAGAAACCCAACATGCTTCAGGAAAGGCACTTGAGAGGGAGCCAACTTTTTAGCTACGGGGAGCATAAGGGTCAGCCAGAACATCTGGAGAAGGGACTAACTGAGCTTGGGTCCTACCAGGCAGGGAGAGAGCTGTGCATTAGGAAAGGATCACTTCAAGACAGAGATGAACAAAAAACTTGGAGATAGGGGTAGAGAAGGAAAAGAGAGGCAGCAATTGAAAGGGAGAACATAAAAACAGAGAGACAAAAAAAAAAAGGGAGAAAGAGACACAAGGAGAGAGACACACAGGAAGAAAGACAGAGAAACAAGAGAACCCATAGTCACGCAGACCCTGAAACTCAGTTTCTTCATCCAGAAGCCATCCATCTATACCCAGGGCGGCACAGGAGCCGTGGGGCCGAGGCTGCGGGAGCAGGCGGTGAGAGAGCACTGCAGCACCGCCCACTGCTCAACGGGTCCGATCCGCCGTCCTCGCATCTTCCGCCGTTGCCCGCCTGCGCCCGGAGCTAGAGGACCGCCCGGCCTTGCTCAGCGCACCCTACTGCCTCCCTCCAGGCGCCTTCTTGTCTGGCTCTGAGAATCGTCCTCAAAACCCAGGACTGGGGCTGGGGGCTGCGTTAGGGAGGTCGTGGGAAAGGATGGGCACCGGGTGGGTGCAGAAGAAGCGACTGTGTTTCGCAGTTAGCATGAGCTCACCTCCGGGCTCTGAGCTGGCAGGAGTAGAAAGCGGATCGCCCGGCTCCTGCCAGTGGCCGGATCGCAAAGGCAGTTTAGACGGTGCAAACAACTGCTCAGAGCAAATCACCTGGGGGCACGTCTGAGGGTGGCTTCTCCCCGCTTGAAGACAGTCCCCACGCCTTCCGCCCCATGCCCTCGCAGAGACAGGTTACAAGTCGGGAAATCCAACCCAAGCGAAATGGGCAATTCACGTCCAAATGTAGGTGAAGACCTAGCCTTCGGTTTAAGAACTGCCTCCCTAAGCTCTTCTCGAAATTTTCCAAGGGAGCTGCAGCTTGTCGGGCGGCTTGGGGCAGGGAAGCTGGAGAGTTGAGAAATGCCTAGTTTCTAGGCGTCTTCTCATCTTTCATATTCCTTGCGCCTAAGTGGCTCTCACAGGAGCCCGGCACTTTTACAAGCCTGTTTTGGAACCATATTTCACTCTAATGCAAACCCATTTAAATCATCGTCTTGTTTTTCGGAGACTGTTTCTTGTCAATGGGGCCATAAATCCAGAATGTCAAGCCGGATGGAGTGGAGCGCGGACAGGGGAGAGATGGAAGGGAAATGAATCAAGCAGGGAAAGTACCTCCTCGGGTGAGGTGGGAGGGATTCGGCAGGATCTCCAGGGTGGAAATGAGCGAAGGCTGACCAGACCCCGCACCCCTGGAGTCCAAGCCAGCCTTCAGGATAAAGAGCGCGGGGAGCTACGGCGCGCTCTGCTCCGGAGGGAGCGCCTCCTACCTGGAAAAGCCTCAGGATATTGGCTACCATGATGGAGACCGAACTCCCCGAAGCCCCAATCACTCCAACTACTTTCTCGGGCTTGACGAAAACCGGAGGCTCGCCGTTGGTGCAGCGCACTTCGGAGGTGTCCTTCTGGATGAGCGCCTGGACGAAAGTGAGCGACTGTTCGAGCGCACAAGTGTCCCTGGAACAAGTGTCCAGGATCCGCGCTCCCAGCGTCACGTTGGGCAGCAGGTTGGGATCGCTGTTGATCTGGTCCAGGGCGTAGAGTATCGCTTCCAGCCTGTGGATCCCGTTCTCCCTCTTGATGTCGCCGCAGGGCACTCCGCTGGGACCCTTCGCGTGCACCGGGAACAGCTCCCCGAGGGTGATGTCCCCCTCGATCCGAATGGAGTACGGGGCGTACATCTCCTGGCCGCGCGCCGCCACCGCCAGCGCGCACAGAAGCACCTCCAGCACGCAGCAGGGAAACTTCATCAAAGTCAGGGCGCGGAGCAGCTTCCCCAGCTGGACCATGCTGCTTCCGCGGCTGCGGTGGTGGCGGCGGCACTCGAGGGGACGGTGGCGGGCTCGCCGGAGTCCTGGCCCCTTGGGGTGAGCTCCGCCGGGGAAGCCCAGGGTCTCCTGCGGGCGAGGAGGGTAGGGGCGCCCGGGGAAGGGCAGCCGGCGAGGGTGGGGGCTCCCGCGGCGCCTGCCAGCTTGGGGCGCCGTGCGCTCTCGAGTTCCCCGGCCAGCGCGCCGCGCTCGAGCTCGCGCTCGGTGGCTAGCAGCTCGAGCTCTCCAACAGCCCAGCACTGGGGAGAGAGCGAGGATGGCTATCGCTTTAAATGCGCGTTCGGCTCCCTCTCCTCCGCCCACTCCCTTCCACCCTTCCCAGCGCCCACCCTCCCCACGGTTTTGTATCATCACGCAGGGAGGGGCTGCGTGCTGAGGTAAGGGGGGAGGGAATGGGTGGGCGGCTGCGGGGGGGGGGGGGGAGTACCTCCGATTGGGAGTTTCGAGGTCCCCAGGGAATCCGGATTGCAGGTCGCAGGCGAAGGCTGAGCTCCTGCTTCGGTCTCACTGTAGAAGCCGCTCGCTCGCCCGCCTGCACCCACACGCACATTCTAGGCACAGGGTGGCATCAGCCCCGGACAGGGTGGTTCTAGCTAGGGCTGACTGCTTCCAACCCTGAGGTCCGGAGCCGGGGCTGTCAGCGCCCGGAGAATGCGAGGTAGTCGAAGGTGATGCCGCCAAGCGTGAAGGGTAGTAGGGAGACCCCAGTCTCTACTGCTAATTCGTCTGTGCCAGTTTTTCCTAAGAAAAACACACATACACACAGGAGCCTGATTTATGACCTAAAGAACCTTTACGCAGAGACTTCTCCGGGGCCAGGCACTGGGCTAGTCTGTAGGGAAAGACGCCAACAAGAAATGCTGGGAATGGAAATGCATCTTTGGTCTTCAGGGGTTACTGTGGCCGGAGCCGGATGGAGTAACCCTGGTCTCCAGTAAATCTGTGGCGGATTCGCTCCTTTTCTTCCTTTCATCGCGAGAGATGGAACAACTGAGAACTCTGCAGAGCGCACTTTCTTCTCTGGCGCTGACAGGCTCCCTCCTGCCCATTTCCAGAGATGCTTTTGGGCTGATGTCAGGTTTCCTCGGGTAGGAAATAGCAAGAAAGAGGTGACAGTAGGAGGAGCAGACAGAAATCTCCCCATCGATCCAGTGATCCAGTGATCCATTCTTTTTTTTTTTTTTTCTGGCTGAAGATCTGGGGGGTTTGGGGAGTGGAATCAGGATGCCAGAGCAGGCTGTAGTGCAGTTAGGAACCTGTTTTTCAAAGGTGTCCCCTCCTGCAGGTCATCAGTACCTCAGGCTATATTTGATAGAGACTGTATCCTTATTTAGTTTTTAATTTAAGGCTATTTAGTAGGCACTTGGTGCCAAAAAATATATTTGAAGAGCTGTGTTACAAGTAATAACACTTGAGTTTTCACCTGCCCATGTGAAGATCTATGTTCTCCTCTTCCATTTCCAGGTCACAGCTTGCAATTGCTCAACAAATAGTTCTTGGCTGACTGTTGAATGTTGCATTATTCTGTGTTCTCTCTTTGCTCTATTCATTCTCCCCAAACATCTGGCAGCAATCATTATCTTCTTTTTGTTGCAGTCATCTGTGTGCATGTTTTATTTCCCTTGCTAAGCTGGAAGATCCTTGAGGGTAAGGGGCTAGGTATTATAAGGGGCTAGGTATTATTTATCTTTTTACCTCGGACAATGTTCAGAATGGTGTTTTGTACCTAAGAAGCACTCATGTGTTGAATGAATCAGAATTGGTTTGCCATTCCTCACTGCCTTTATCTCACAATAACAGAAACATAAAGTGGGCAGAGCAGAAACGACAGCAAATAAATTGTCCTCTTAGTCACAGAATGCAGTTTCTAGAACTTAAAGAATAATTAGTAGATTTTGAAATAATTTTGTTTTACAAAAATTTCATAAGATTGAAATACTCTAACCTTAAAGCTCTTGATCAACTCTAAAGGAGGGCTTTAATTGGCTCTTCCTGAGTCAAGTGTTTATTCCTGGGCCGATAACTGGGGCCATTGTCATAATAGAAAGTGTGATTTGTTACCAGAGAAAGAGGAAAGTGACGCTGGGCTTGCAAGATATTTATATCTTCAGCCAGAGTGCATAGGATCTGGAACTTAATTGATGACGCAGTATTTGTTTGAGATTATATGAATGAAAAATCTTTGTGTAAGAGTGATTAATCTAAAACTTGGCCAGTCATTGTCCTAGTGTCATATTAAATTGCAGGAGAATCTAGTTTTAGGCACAAAGATCATAAATATAAAATGTGTTCCCAGGCTTGGTTCTGTGTAGTCAGTAATCTATACTCACCCAGTCATTAACAAAAATGAAAGTTAAGGACTCAGTCCTAACTTATATGCTTAGCATTGTATTTTGTTAACAATCTCAGTTTTATTTTCTTTGTTCTCCCCTGTCCATCATCTTCTGCAGAATATAATGTCTCCACTTTCAATTCCCTGGCTATTTAAATCCAATTTGTAATTTATAAAGTTGTCCTCCTTAAGGGCTGTTGCTTCTGCCAGAATAATGTACTCTGACCATTATTATACTCTTCCATCTTTCATGTAGGTCTCCATCCATAGGTTTTGTTTTCATAGCTTTTTTTTTTTTTTTGGCGGTACACAGGCCTCTCACTGTTGTGGCCTCTCCCGACATGGAGCACAGACTCCGGATGCGCAGGCTCAGCGGCCATGGCTCACAGGCCCAGACGCTCTGCGGCATGTGGCATCTTCCCGGACCGGGGCACGAACCCGTGTCCCCTGCATCGGCAGGCGGACTCTCAACCGCTGTGCCACCAGGGAAGCCCGAAGAAATCAAAATCTTTACAGACAAGCAAAAGCTACAAGAATTCAGCACCAGTAAACCAGCTTTATAACAAATGCTAAAGGAACTTCTCTAAGTGGGAGACACAAGAAAAGAAAAACACCCACAAAAACAAACCCAAATTAATTAAGAAAATCGTAATAGTAACATACATATCAATAACCACCTTGAATGTAAATGGATTAAATGCCACAAACAAAAGACACACACTGGCTGAATGGATACAAAAACAAGATCCTTATATATGCTGTCTACAAGAAACCGATATTGGACGTAGGGACACATACAGACTGAAAGTGAGGGGATGGAAAAGGATATTCCATGCAAATGAAAATCACAAGAAAGATGGAATAGCAATACTCATATTAGAAAAAATAGACTTTGAAATAAAGACTGTTACAAGACATAAGGAAGGGCACTATATAATGATGACGGGATCAATCCAAGAAGAAAACATAACAATTATAAATACTTATGTACCCAACATAGGAGCACCTCAATACATAAGGCAAATGCTGACAGCCAAAAAACAGGGAAAATACAGTAACACAATAATAGTGGGGGACTTTAACACCCCATTTACACAAACAGACAGATCATACAGACAGAAAATAAATAAGGAAACACAAGCTTTTAAATAACACAATAGACCAGAGAGACTTAACTGATATTTTTAGAACATTCCACCCGAAAGTAGAAGAATATACTTTCTTCTTGATTGCACATGGACTGTTCTCCAGAATAGATCACACCTTGGGTCACAAGTCAAGTCTTGGAAAATTCAGGAAAACTGAAATCATATCAAGCATATTTTCCAATCACAACACTATGAGATTAGAAATCAATTACAGAAAAAAAAAACAACAGTAAAAAACACAAATATATGGAAGCTAAACAGTGCGCTGCTAAATAACCAACAGATCACTAAAGAAATCAAAGAGCAATTTTAAAAAATACCTTAAAACAAATGACAATGAAAACACGATGGTCCCACACCTATAGGACAGAAAAAGCAGCTCTAAGAGGGATATTCATAGCAATTCAAGCTCACCTCAAGAAACAAGAAAAATCTCAAATAATCTAACCTTAAACCTAAAGCAATTAGAAAAAGCAGAACAAAGAAAACCCAAAGTTAGTAGAAGGAAAGAAATCATAAAGATGAGAGCAGAGATAAATGAAATACAAATGACAAAAACAATAGCAAAGATCAATAAAATTAAAAGTTGGTTCTTTGAGGAGATTAAAAAAAATTGATAATACTTTAGCCAGACTCATCAAGAAAAAAAGGGAGAGGACTCAAATCAATAAAACTAGAAATGAAAAAGGAGAGATAACAACCGACACCGCAGAAATACAAAAGATCAAAAGAGACTACTACAAGCAACTATATGCCTATAAAATGGACAACCTGGAAGAAATGGACAAATTCTTGAAAAATTACAACCTTCCAAGATTGAACCAGGAAAAATTAGAAAATATAAACAGACCAATCATAGGTAATGAAATTGAAACTATAATTAAAAACCTTCCAACAAACAAAAGTCCAGGACCAGACGGCTTCACAGGCAAATTCTAACAAACATTTAGAGAAGAGTTAAAACCTATCCTTTAAAACTCTTCCAAAAAATTGTGGATGGAGGAATAATACCAAACTCATGCCACAAGGCCAGCATTACCCTGATACCAAAACCAGATAAAGATATCACACAAAAAAGAAAATTATAGATCAATATGACCAATGAAAATAGATGCAAAAATCCTCAACAAAATACTAGCAAACAGAATCCAAAAACACATTAAAAGGATCATACACCATGATCAAGTGGGACTTACCCCAGGGATGCAAGGATTCTTCAATATATGCAAAAGAATCAATGTGATACACCATATCAACAAATTAAAGAATAAAAACCATATGATCATCTCAAAAGATGCAGAAAAATCTTCTGACAAAATTCAACACCTATTCATGATAAAAGCTCTCCAGAAAGTGA
This sequence comes from Leucopleurus acutus, assembly GCF_964270905.1. NCBI lineage: Eukaryota > Metazoa > Chordata > Mammalia > Artiodactyla > Delphinidae > Leucopleurus > Leucopleurus acutus. The sequence continues at coordinate 48,317 of NW_028138748.1, read as the reverse complement.
GCATAGAAGGAACCTACCTCAACATAACAAAAGCCATATATGACAAACCCACAGCAAACATCTTTCTCAGTGGTGAGAAACTGAAAGCATTTCCTCTAAGATCAGGAACAAGACAAGGATGTCCTCTCTCGCCACTATTATTCAACATAGTATTGGAAGTCCTGGGCACAGCAATCAGAGAAGAGAAAGAAATAAAAGTAATACAAGTTGGAAAGAGGAAGTAAAACTGTCACTGTTTGCTGATGACATGATACTATACATAGTATCATGCAGATGATGGAGCAAGGTAAAAACACAGCAGATGATGCAGCAAGGTAAAAACCCACCAGACCTAACAAATGAAGAGGAAACAGGCAGTCTACCTGAAAAAGAATTCAGAGTAATGATAGTAAAGATGAGCCAAAATCTTGGAAATAGAATGGAGAAAATACAAGAAACATTTAACAAGGACCTAGAAGAACTAAAGAGCAAACAAACAATGATGAACAACACAGTAAATGAAAATAAAATACTCTAGAAGGAATCAGTAGCAGAATAACTGAGGAAGAACAGATAATTGACCTGGAAGATAAAATGGTGGAAATAACTACTGGAGAGAAAAATAAAGAAAAAACGAATGAAAAGAACTGAGCACAGTCTCAGAGACCTCTGGGTCAACATGAAAACACCAACATTCAAATTATAGCAGTCCCAGAAGAAGAAGAGAAAAAGAAAGGGACAGAGAAAATATTTGAAGATATTATAGTTGCAAACTTCCCTAATATGGGAAAGGAAATAGTTAATCAAGTCCAGGAAGCACAGAGAGTCCCATACAGGATAAATCCAAGGAGAAACATGCCAAGACACATATTAATCAAACTGTCAAAAATTAAATACAAAGAAAACATATTAAAAGCAGCAAGGGAAAAACAACAAATAACACACAAGGGAATCCCCATAAGATTAACAGATGATCTTTCAGAAGAAACTCTGTAAGCCAGAAGGGAGTGGCAGGACATATTTAAAGTGATGAAGGAGAAAAACCTACAACCAAGATTACTCTACCCAGCAAGGATCTCATTCAGATTTAACAGAGAAATTAAAACCTTTACAGACAAGCAAAAGCTAAGAGAATTTAGCACCACCAAACCAGCTTTACAACAAATGTTAAAGGAACTTCTCTAGGCAGGAAACACAAGAGAAGGAAAAGACCTACAATAATAAACCCAAAACAATTAAGAAAATGGGAATAGGAACACACATATCAATAATTACCATAAAGGTAAATGGATTAAATGCTCCAACCAAAAGACACAGACTGGCTGAATGAATACAAAAACAAGACCCATATTTATGCTGTCTACAAGAGACCCACTTCAGACCTAGGGACACATACAGACTGAAAGCGAGGGAATGGAAAAAGATATTCCATGCAAATGGAAATCAAAAGAAAGCTGGAGTAGCAATTCTCATATCAGACAAAAGAGACTTTAAAACAAAGACAAGAGACAAAGAAGGACACTACATAATGATCAAGGGATCAACCCAAGTAAAATATATAACAATTGTAAATATTTATGCACCCAACAAAGGAGCACCTCAATACATAAAGCAAATACTAACAGCCATAAAAGGGGAAATCGACAGTAACACAATCATAGTAGGGGACTTTAACACTCCACTTTCACCAATGGACAGATCATCCAAAATGAAAATAAATACAGAAACACAAGCTTTAAATGATACATTAAACAAGATGGACTTAATTGATATTTATAGGACATTCCATTCAAAACCAAGAGAATAAACATTCTTCTCAAGTGCTCATGGAACATTCTCCAGGATAGATCACATCTTGGGTCACAAATCGAGCCTTGGTAAATTTAAGAACATTCAAATTGTATCAAGTATCTTTTCCAACCACAACGCTATGAGACTAAATATCAATTGCAGGAAAAAATGTGCAAAAAATACAGACACATGGACGCTAAACAGTACACTACTAAATAACCAAGATATCACTGAAGAAATCAAAGAGGAAATTAAAAAATACCTAGAAACAAATGACAATGAAAACATGATGACACAAAAACCTATGGGATGCAGCAAAATCAGTTCTAAGAGGGAAGTTTCTATCAATACAACCCTACCTTAAGAAAGAAGAAACATCTCAAATAAACAACCTACATGTAAATGAATGAAATTAGAACACTCCCTAAAACCATATACAAAAATAAACTCAAAATGGATTAAAGACCTAAATGTAAGGCCAGACACCATCAAACTCTTAGAGGAAAACATAGGCAGAACACTCTATGACATAAATCACAGCAAGATCCCTTTTGACCCACCTCCTAGAGAAATGGAAATAAAAACAAAAATAAACCAATGGGACCTAATGAAACTTCAAAGCTTTTGCACAGCAAAGAAAACATAAACAAGACGAAAAGACAACCCTCAGAATGGGAGAAAATATTTGCAAATGAAGCAACTGACAAAGGATTAATCTCCAAAACATACAAACAACTCAAGCAGCTCAATATCAAAAAAACAAGCAACCCAATCCAAAAATAGGCAGAAGACCTAAATAGACATTTCTCCAAAGAAGATATACAGATTGCCAACAAACACATGAAAGGATGCTCAACATCACTAATCATTAGAGAAATGCAAATCAAAACCACAAGGAGGTATCACAGCACACTGGTCAGAATGGCCATCATCAAAAAATCTACAAACAATAAATGCTGGAGAGGGTGTGCAGAAAAGGGAATCCTCTTGTACTGTTGGTGGGAATGTAAATTGATACAGCCACTACAGAGAACAGTATGGAGGTTCCTTAAAAACCTAAAAATAGAACTACCATATGACCCAGCAATCCCACTACTGGGTATATACCCTGAGAAAACCATAATTCAAAAAGAGTCATGTACCAAAATGTTCATTGCAACTCTATTTACAATAGTGAGGATATGGAAGCAGCCTAAGTGTCCATTAACAGATGAATGGATAAAGAAGATGTGGCGCATATATATATACATGGAATATTACTCCACCATAAAAAGGAACGAAATTGAGTTATTTGTAGTGAGGTGGATGGACCTAGAATCCATCATGCAGAGTGAAGCAAGTCAGAAAGAGAAAAACAAATACCATATGCTAACACATATATATGGAATTTTAAAAAGCCATACTGATGAACCTAGTGGCAGGGCAGGAATAAAGATGTAGACATAGAAAACGGATTTGAGGGCACGGGGGAGGGGGCAGGCGATGCTGGGATGAAGTGAAAGAGTAGCACTGACATATATACACTACCAAACGTAAAATGGATGGCTAGTAGGAAGCTGCTGCATAGCACAAGGAGGTCAGCTTGGTGCTTTGTGACGACCTAGAGGGGTGGGATAGGGAGGGTGGGAGGGAGGCTCAAGAGGGAGGGGATATGGGGATATATGTATACATATAGCTGATTCACTTTGTTGTACAGCAAAAACTAACACAACATTGTAAAGCATTTATACTCCAATAAACATGTGAAAAAAAAGAAAATATGGGGCAATCTAAATAAATTATGTAAATTACAGGTTGCGCAGGGATCTGGAGAAAACAATGGCAGTGGTACACAATCCCTGTCATTCAGACAATTCTGCTCTTGGTATCGGTAGGCAGGAGTGTTAGGTATGTGAAAACATGATGCAAGAACATATGTTAACATGTAAAGGAGGCCAGGATTCATCCCTGTGAATGGAGGTGTTCAGAGACATTACTATGCATTCACATGAGGCATATTCGGGAAAAGGGAGATCGCTTTGGCCAAAACAGAGTTAGTAAACCAGAAGCAAACTGCAACTGATCCTAACAAAGTGAACAGTAATGGTGGAAATATCAGCAGAGGCTAAATTATGAGGAGCTTTGAATATTAACTTTAGACTTGCTTATATAGTTACAAACGCTCATGGTATATGTCATTTTTTTCTTTCAACTTTGCATATAAAAGTGATACAAGCTCCTAATGAAAATTGCAATCAGTAATTAAATGTATAAATTTTTAAAAATCTATTTACATTTATTTCTAAGAGGTAGCTGTTTTAATAAAATAGGGTATAGCCTTCCAAACTTTGTACATACAGATGTACATATGTAAACACATACTTATTTTCTCAACTAAATTGTGTATCTACTCTAAAATCCCTCATAGCTTGCTTTCTTATTTGACAATCCATCTTGGGGATTTTTCTATGTTAAGCCAGGTAGATTTATCTCTTTTAATAGTTACATAGTATTCTACTTTGCAGATACAGCATTATTGATTAAACCAAGCCCCTGTTGATTGGCATTTGAGTTCACTGATGATTTTGAATAGACAACAAAAACTTTAAAGAAAAGAAACTGTTTAAATATAACCATTAAAATATCTCACATACTAAGAGTGGTAATTGTTCTTTGATCTAGAATAAAACATCCTATTGCACAGATGAGCTGTCCACTCTGAACATCCATACAGACTTGTATAGAATAATGTTAAAAATTTAAAGCAATGTGCCAGAAGATGATTTACAGAAGGAATCTTTAACTTTTTTCTAATCATAGATTTCCTCTAAAAATCAGATCAAAATCTGATTGTAGTATTTTACATTCAACTTCAGGGGCTGAACCTTTGAAATTTATAAGTGGAGAACATCATGTATTATAGAGAGCCAGGACTCCAGATAGTGAAAATAGCTGATAATTGCAAGTGCTTAATTATGGTAGCAACAATTAGAATAAGGGGGAAAAGACTGATGAGATATCAAGGAAAACTATCAATACAGCTTGATAACTAATTGCACAAGAAGAGTAAAGGGGAGTGTATACTCAAAAGTGGTTTCAAGGTTCTGATTTGGGGTGAAATAATAATTGTTTTAATTGTCACTTGACAACTTTTTTCACATTAGAAAGAAGATAGAAAGAAAGAAAGACAGGAAAAGGAAGGAAGGGTGGGAGGAAGGGAGGGAGGGAAGGAGGAAGGAAGGGAGGGAGGAAGAAAAGAAAAGAATACCTCTAATGTCACTTGGTCAAGAAAAGTGGGAAAGGTAGTTACATGATTAAGGCAAATTCATATTAAAAGAACCAGGACCCTACAAGAATCTGATACAAAGGGGTAATACTACTACACTGAACGGAAAGACTTCCCTTCCAAGGAGACACTTTTATTTACCTAAAATATCAAGATGAAATAGAATCCTCTTCTAACAAGTACTGTGAACCATTAGGTTTCAGGGAAGTCAAACAAAGATAGTCCTACAAACAAAACCTGCATTCTTTGAAGGAAGTGTAAACTGAGACAAGCTGAAAAGAAACCATTTCACTGATCTCAGGGTATCAATAATTCACAGGTAATGATCAATAACTGGCCACCCTAGTTGATCTGTAAATCAAAGCTGTACCACACAGCACTCCATTGCTCTTCATCAACATTTTTATACATTATAATGCAACTTTTACTCTGTGCTTTCAATAATCAAATCTGCCGATATGAGATCTGGTTGTAGTTTCTAAGAACAGAAACCCATGGTGGTTCTAAATTATTAAATGCAATTTTAAAATGCAAAAGGTTCATTTTTCTTCATCCAAAAAAACCCTTACCTACTGTGTTGATAGCAAAATGGATGGTATTAAAGTTACAAACTAATGATTAAAATCACAAAAGCAGATAGAATGGACCTGATTCTGGTTGTTATGAGGAGAATGTTAAGGAGATGGGGCATGGAGGGCTTTAGAGTTTATGGCTCATCACCATTTGTTGGAAACAAGCAATCAATAGGATATATGACTCTGACAAAGATGGGAAACATTTTGAGCCATTATTTTCACCCTCTCTCACAGATGAACAGGATATGAGCAAAGAAGTGTGGACTTGTATATTTTCCAATGACTTACAAATTTAATAAAAAAGAAAGAACATCCATTGATCCTTTTTATGGTCCTAAAGTATGGATGTTCATAGAAAGAATTGTAAGACTCACAGATGAACAGGATATGAGCAAAGAAGTGTGGACTTGTATATTTTCCAATGACTTACAAATTTAATAAAAAAGAAAGAACATCCATTGATCCTTTTTATGGTCCTAAAGTATGGATGTTCATAGAAAGAATTGTAAGAAATAAAGCATCTTTACTCACTACTTTAACTGCATGCTTCTAATGGCACATTTGTTTGAATCAATTTTTAGACTGCTATTCCTTTTAGTAGTATTTCCCTCCCTCACTAGCAAGATTCACTATGGAAAAATATTAACTATTTCTCAAGCACGTGCTATATTATAGTATGAAAAGTCTCCAAAGGTGTTTTGGGGGGTAGAAATTGGTTTAAACCCAGCATGTCTTATCCTATCCAATTGCTCTTCCTTACCTCCCACTAACTCATAAAGTCAGCAATGAGGTAATAAGAGTTGCACCCAGAAAGCTTTCTCCCAAAACTGTCATTAGGCTATCTAGTAGAGCAGGTCATATGGTACATGTCCTCACATCTTTTGGAGACAACAATTAAAATACCCTCAGAACAAAAGAAATAGGCTTCTGTTTTGAGAGCAATCTTTTGTTTGAGATTAAATTACAGAACCCACCCAGTAAAGGCAATTTCAGTGTAAGCAAACTGAAGTTTGGTGACCTTTTCCAGGTGTCTGAGGTACCACAGGGCACTTCTGATAGCTGGGGCAGGGGGCGGGGGCAGGTCAATGTAATACTGTGATGCTAGAGAACTGTCCACAATACCACCCTTTCTTCTGACACCATCTAAAAAGTCTGGGCATTTCCCTAATCACCCTCACTTTTGACACAAATTACAAGTTCAGAGATCCCCAAGACCACCCGCAAGTTCGATAATTTTCTAGAAAAGCTGACAAATATCACTGAAAGCTATTATACTCATGGCTATAGCCTATTACAATGAAAGAATACCAATTAAAATCAGACAAAGGAAAAAATGCAATTGGCAGACTTTAGAAGGTCTCCAAACATGGATCATCCAGCTGTCCTTTCCTGGTGAAGTCATGGACAGTGTTAACTCCTCTCATCAATGACGTGTGCTAATAGACATGAAGAATTTGCATTCAGGAAAGCTCACCTAAGCTTTGGTTTCTAGAGTTTTAACTGGAGCTTCGTCACAGACCCAGTTGACTGTCTCCTGGAGGAGTTGGTCGGGGTTATTCTATAAAGACATTATCAAGAAACTGACAAAATTGAAAGATGCACTGTAGATTAAAGGATTATATTCATGTAAATTTATAAAGTTGATAACTGTACTATGATGTGAAAATGTAAGAGGATAACCCTATTCTTAGGAAACACACACTGACATATTTAGGGATAAAGGGTCAAACTATTATACATGTGTAACTTACCCTAAAATAGCTCAAAATATTATGTGCATATGTATATATATAATTACTTACATATATACTCTGTGTGTTTATATAGATACACATATATACATATATGTGTGTATGTATGTGGTGTGTGTATGTCATGTATATGTGTGTGTGTATATATATGTACACAAAGACATATATATGTTATAACATGTTATAATATATATGTTAGAGAGAGAAAGATGGAGAAAAACAGGAGGAGAGAGAGAGGGAGATAAAGAATAGATGGCAAAGCAAATTGGCTAGAGTGTTAAGACAGGTAAAGCTGGGTAGTCTGTGTAAACAATGGTTTTTCTTCACACTATTTTTATTATTGCAAATTTTGTAAATTTGAAACTACTTTGAAATAGTAAAAAAATAGTGAAAAAAACCCATCTAAAACTGAACAGAAAACACTGCTCCACTTCCAATCCTGTTTCAAGATGAGGCAACAAAACATTCTTGTATGAGTGAGGCTTTCAGTTGCAGGTAATGCTGAAAACTCAAAGGAGCTCACACACTAAATGGAAATAATAGAGAACAGGAGAAATGTCAGGCACTCTGAATCTATGGATTCCAACTATGTCACACAACTCCATCTCTGTCTTTCTTAAATCCGTTTTCCTCTTTGTTATCTTCACCCTTTCAGATACTCGAAATCCTCGTGGTAATAAAGGTGTTCCCCAATGACTCTTAGATTCAAGTGATTCTTACAGCTAGTGATTGCAGCAAAAAGATTCAACATATTTCCTAATAATTCCAGAAGAAATAAAAATTAAAACGAATTCTCTAGGTTTTCAATGGTTTTGCATGTGTTAAACACCAAGGATTAAGCACTATGGACAGTGTGTAGTACTCTGATTGGCCAGGTCTGAGTCACATGACCACCTGTGAGCCATGGGGGGTGGGGACTGTGGGTGTCAAGCATGCAGAAACCACCTGATTGAGAGATGGAAGAGTGGTTCCCAAAAGAAAATAAGGAGTTCTGTTACTATACAAAAATAGGCAAATAATAAAATAAGAAAATCCCCATGACCACCATTCAATGAACTTTACTATACTATCACACTTCATGTTCCCCTACCTCTTAACACCTTTCCTCACAGCAGCATCTTTTGTTGAATCTGAGAAAGAGGCTTTGTATCACAAGGCTGCCCACAGCGAGCGCTCAGGGTCTACTTACACATTCAGTAAAGACCCACTCTGTGGACACAGTGGGCTCGGGGCTATAGGGGTTGGCACTGCAGGAGCTGAGGAGTAGGCCAGCCATTAACTCCACAGGCAGAAGCACTTGAACAGTTCTTCCCAGTGAAATTTATGACATTCACGAATCCACAAGCGCTCTGAGATTTTTCCTCTTACATGGGCAATCTATAAAACCAAAGCTTCTGGATGAGACCTGCAGGTAGTTTATTTCAACTGAAAGTTGTATTCATTTTAACATGTATTAAATTTATCACACAATGAATGCATAATATATGAATATTTAATGAGCATTCAAAATATACTTAAACTATCAAATATTCATGAATAAATATCCATATACTACCAGAAAAACAGAATACATTTGCCAAGAGAGTTGATATCCTTTATTTGGGGGACTGCGATATTCATCTCAATACTATAAGGATATAAACTGATTTAAACAAAAACAACTTTCTGAACTTAATGTTATCAATGAAAAAAAATGTTGCCTTCCATATCAGTAAACAAAGGATGTTGCAGCCTCAAGCCATTACATTACAGCAGCCTGAGGGTGAGCCCTGAGGGAACTCGGGATAGAAACAGGATGCCTGCCATCCACCAGTCAACTGCTACAGCCACCCCCTGAAGGTGCATCCTGAGGACACTCAGGATGAGAAAGCACGGGACTGGCCCCAGATAGCTGAGATGCATATCAAAGGAATAATCTCAATGAGCCCTGACGTTTGCATGTTCCCATACACAGAAAAGCACTAAATTCCTTAACTTGAGATACCTGGTTTTCTTTAATTAACAGTAATCTTTTCACATTCAAACTGCCTGGTCTTTGTTGCAAAGTCCTGTATATCCTGGCTTCTCCCTTACCTCTTCTGAGCGGTCTCTCAGAGCTATCTGAGATGCTGTGTCCCCAACTTAAGTCCTCAATTTTGTCCACCAAATAAAACATAATTCTCAACTTTTAGGCTGCGCATTTTTTTCAGTTGACAATGTTAACATGACACTTCTGTCAGATAAAAAATGATTTAAAAACAATCCTTGTAGAGTCTATTATTTGCTGTCAGCAAAGCCAAAGACTTGGTTCTCAGCTAACTAGTCAAAGGAGAATCTAGTAAAATAGCTTTCTAAATGAAGAAGCATCAACTCTAACCTGCAGTGCAATAATGTGTTTCTTCTTTCCATAAGAGAGCACTTAAAATGAAATCTCTACCTAAATGCCAGTCATATGATAACAGTCACTGGCTTTATAAAAGTAATTGTCCAAATACAAGATAATTTTTTATGTCACTATCCATCTAGAACGAGGGAAACAAAATTATTCCTATCTCCAATTAAAATATTTTTTGTCTCAAACATTTCATATGAAAGTCCACAAAACAACAGGGTGTAAGTGGTAAAAAGATAAATAAATAAAAATAAACAAAAAATTTGTGGTTAAAAAAAAAGGCAAATTTTCCCACATCACAATTAGAGCCATGTTTAGTTTTCCTCTGTCTGTAACTACAAAATTAAAGTATATATTCCTGCTTTCCTTTTCTCCCTTTTAGCTAAGCTCTGGGGCAGTAAACAGGTATATTTGTGGAACTAGGGAAGTATGGGAAAAAATGACCAATCTTTGATATTTTTCTAGCCAGTTCCCATATCCCATATCCTGAAATTAATATTTCACCTGCTGCTCCATTCTACATCTCTGCAAGACTTCAGAAAGATGCTCACTGATCACTTCTAGAATGGAGATACAGGGTGAAAAGAGAAGGATAGAAAACGTCTGACAGCTGTGATTTGCTACAAATGGAATGGTGGCTCATCCAGAAGAGATTAAATAATTTCAATTCAATAAATACTTATTTTACTAGACCTATCACTTATATGCTATGTTCAAAGTCCCCTTGTAGCTAAACAATGCATTTGCTCAGGCAAAGGATACCAAGCTACTCTATAACCTGGTTTACTTATTTCATGGGTTGAGTCATAATCTAAAATTATTTCGATTACATAAATATATGTTTGTATCTTCCACACAAGCTATGCCCTGTAAATGCAGAATCTTGTCTGTTTTGTCCTCTCCTTTCCCCTGGGTGCCTGTCACCTAGTGGATGCTCAGTAAATATTTGTTGATTAAATGAAGATAAGATGTTTAAGAATTAGGGTATACCAATAGCTTTAATAAGTCACCCCCACCTCTCAGTGGCTTAACCCCAAAATAGATTTACTCCTGGGTCACATAAGAGTCCAAAGCAAGTCAGTGGGGATGGTAGATACCGGATCATCCTCAACATACAGCTGCTGATTTTTTTGTTTTTTAGGAAATGACATCCAGCTGGCAGATGCAGGGGGTGGGGGAGCAGAGAGATGAGAGAGAGAGTTAAAGGCACTCCCTCTGTTAAATTATCTAGGCAGAAGCAACACATGTCACTTGTGATTTTTATGTAGAAATATAGTGACTGAAACTTGAATAAGGGTTTCTTAGAAATAAAATAACCCAAATTTAAAAAATTGTGTTTTGAAATTGAAACTATATTATTTTTATGCACTCATATATAAGGACTTTTTCAGACAAGTTTTTGCTCCATTTAAAATAAATTTGATGGAAATTCTCACAGTTCAATGCCCCCCAAAACAATCATACTCTACCTTTTAATATGAGAAGGGTTCTATTTACTGAATACAATTATCCTCTATTAATACAACACTGTTTAATTGCTTATATTATAATCAGCATTTCTGACATAGAATAACACAATAATTTTGTTTCTAATAACAACTTAAAATTACTTTGCATGATTACAGTAGTTTCCCTTATTTATTTCATTATTGGCATCAATTATAAGAAAGGCTCATGGTAAGTCCAATAAAATGTGAATCCTAAATTTCAGAACCTAAACTCCAATATGTTTCAACCATACTGTGGTATTCCTAAAAGGTTTCATATTAAAAAAAGTAAGATAGATTTACAAAGTAATGTTTTAAAGTCCTATAATTTTTAGAGGACACTCACATATTACTTCATATGATCCTTACCAAAAGCTTGGCATATACAGGTGGAACTTTTTTTCGTGTGTCCATCTTAAAAATTAGGAAAGTGAGTATGCAGTTGGTCCAGTGACTGAGGTGATCTTCCCCTCTGCTCCCTACCTAAGAATAGGAAATTCTCTCCTCAAGAAAATACAGTTGACCCTGGAACAATGTAGGGGTTAGAGACGCTGACTCCCTGTGCAGTCAAAAATCCACATATAACTTTATGGTCGGCCCTTCTCATCTGTGGTTCTGAATCTGAGGATTCAACCAACCACAGATCATGTAGTACTGTATTACTTATCAAAAAAAAATCCATGTATAAGTGGATCTGTGCAGTTCAAACCCAGGTTGTTCAAAGGGCAACTGTAATGTCATTCAGATTCTCTACAACTTGTCATATCCCAAATCTGGTATTCACTGATGAACAACCAAGACTACCAAGAAAAGGAGAATTAGAATAAAAAACAAAACAGAATCAGAATCATAGATGACCTAAACATTAAATTTCATACATATTTTGGTAAATATTATCAAGTTCAAGAAAATAGATGACAAGGTGAAGAATTTAACTTGACAACTAGAAACTATAAACTGATTGAAGTTGAACTGATAGAATTAAAAATTATACGAAATTTAAAACTCGGTAGTGGATTGGACACAGGTAAAGAGAGGTAAGTGAACTGGAAGATAGAGTAGTAACAATATTAAGACTAAAGCACGGGAAACGAAAAGAATAAAAAGGACACAAAAGCACATTTGAGACATATGGGCCACAGTAAACATTTTTATCATATGTGTAAACTGGAGTCCAAAGAAAAAAGGAGACCGAGATTGGGATGAAAACAATATTTCAGAAATGTTAACAGCTGAGAGTTCTCTAAAACTAAAAAGAATATATAATATGGAGCCATAAATTCAATAAGCACTAAAAAAACGCAACAAGAACAAATACAAAGAAAACCACACCTAAGATCACCACAGTACAATTCATGAATGGCAAAGAAAAACATGACATCTTAGAAGCAGCCAGACGAAAAAGAGAGAGATTACTTTCAAAGGAACAATAGGATTAAGATTACAGCTTACTTCTCAGTGAAACTGAATGGATACTAGAAAATAATGGAATAACATTTTTAAGTGCTAAAGAAAAGAACTTCCCATTGGGAATTCTAGAGGCAGAGAAAATGTTGTTTGGAAGGAAAGATGAAATAAAGAAATTTGCAGACAAACAAAATTTAGAAAATATTTTCTCATCAGAACTGACTGAATTAAATTATAAAGGGAGACCTGCAGGCAGAAGGAAGATTATCACAGATGAAAATAAGGACTTTATAAAGAATTATGTATAACAGAAAGGATAAATAAGTGGATAAACCTAAATAAAATCTAACAGCACAAAAGAGTAATAATAAAATATATCAAAAATTAGAATGCATTAAAACAAATGGAAGAGGAAAAAGTAGTAAAAGAAATTTAAGATCTCAGCATTGCTTGAGAAGCAGTAAAAGAGCTAATAAGTCATGGTACATGTGTAACTGCTACTTACGCAAAAATAACAAGCTAATACAAGGGAAAATGGAATTTGAAGAAATCTCAAAGGAAGAAAGAAGAGCAAAAGGAACATAACAAGGTGGGACAAATAGTAAACAAGGAGTAAACGGTCTGTAAGAAAATACATTAACTGTAAATACTCAAATTAAAGGACAAGAATTATTGAAACAAACAAAAAACCTAATTCTATGCCACCTACAAGAGACAAGAGTCAGATTGAAAATGAAAGGATTCAAAAATTATGTCATAACAACAGTAAGCAAAATTGAAGATTTTTTAACGTTAACATAGATTTGAAAGCAAAAAGTATCACTGGCGATAAGGCAGGATAATAAAACCCACTGTTACTTTACAAGGAATATATTATAAATCTAAACTTCAATGCAATATATGAAGGGAAATTCCAAAAATCTAAGTAGAAATAGAAAAATCTGAATTACCTAGATCAGTAACATAGAACCACAGCAACAAATCAGCAGATTATAGGAGATCTGAATACCATCATTAAAAACTTTGGCCTAAATTTACATAAAACACTGAACCAACAACGATGGAATATATATATTACGCAGAAATTTTTAGGTGTGCATGGCACATTTATAAAATTGACTACATTCTGGTTATAAAACAAGACTCCGAATAAGCAAGAAATTTAAAACTATACAACCAATATTTTACCAAATAGTTGGATATTAAAAACATACTTCTGATCATTATGTAGGTCAAAGATAAAGTCGCAATGGGAATTAGAATTTTATTAATTGAATGATAATGAAAATATGCCATAACAAAACCTGTGGGTTGCAAATAAAGCTCTGGTCACAGAGAAGTTTATGTATTCCAATTATACTCTCTAAATGTAAAACGGAAAGGAATAAAGCAACTAGAAGAGAACCTATCACCCTGAGGTAGGCAGCTCCTGAACTGTACCTGGTGGGGAAGGCAGGGCAGAACTTCAGGAGGCCAGCTGGGAGCACGGTGAACCCCATGTCAGGAGCAGTCTCCAAGAAAGAGAATTTAATGTACAAAGGGATGCCTAAAATATATTTAAGAGCTAGCACCCTGACCCCTCTTAAGGTTGACTTATGCTGCTGGGGAAAAAATAAGAAGTGCTCGATGTAGAAGGTGAATAGCTTTATAATTCCCAGGAGAATCTTGGTACCAGGACCACACAATGAAGAACTTGGAGTCCCCGTGGCTAATCCAGCAGAGAGAAAATGAGAAACAGAGTTGCGAGAGAAAATAAAGGGAACTCTTGGTGCAATTTGGTGCTGCTGCAGGCCCAAGTCCATGTATGTGCTCTCTATCTCCATATCTTAAATAAAAGCCACCATGATCCTCAGTCTTTCAGGTACTTAGAATTTCTCTTTAGAACCTGAAAATGGGGTCAGGTTTGCTGTCTGCATCGCTACAGTACAAAATAGAGGCAGGATGTTTGAAATACTTCTCCATCTGGCAGAGGAGGCCTTGAAGCTGTGAGCCACTCACTGCAAACCAGCAGGACATGAAGGATTCTTGAGAAGATCTGAAGCTACTGGGAGGCCTTTGAGGAGTTAAATCCCATAGTAAATACTGTACCTTCAATGGCCCCTTCTCCCTCTCTGTCCAGTCTTCCTCCACTCCCGTGGGGACCCAAAGGGGTTAAATGAGCATTCTGATGTAATCAATATAGCAAATTACTGGTATTTTCTATGGATTATTGAGATCATAAATGCCCTATATACAGTATTATATAGAAAGCAAGAGAGTTGACATAATACTTATATAAAACCATGAAGGTGGAACTATTGTCCTTGGTCCTTACCATATAAACACACACACATAGACACACACACACTTAATGGAGACTGAAAATTTACATATTTATTGTTTTCCAAACCAATAGATGCACACCTAAATCTCCAATGATAATGTCTATGATAAGCTTTTCTAGTCAGGGTATCACATGTAGACATAGCAGTTTCAATTCAAAATCAGGCTACCACCTGTTAAATATACAGGAGTCCACATTTATGTGCCATGATCCATCACTGTTGTGCTAAAGCCATGTAAGCAAATTAAATGGGGATATCTAGGAATCACAACTACTACATTTTTCATATCTTTGACAGTAATACACATCTCTTCAATAATTCCAGAAATGCAGTATTGCTGTTGATTTCAAGCTTGTCGGAATGGGAGACAAGTTCAGTTTAGTTTCGTTTGGCTTTCCTACACAAATTTGAAAAGCAAGACAAGGGATGTTCTATCACTAACTGTGTTTTCCCCACTTATATATCAGGAACGGGATAAATATCCACAAATTTCATTATGAACCAGTGAGCACACTGTGAGTTGGGCTTGGGTCAAAACTCAGTTTATCACCTGACCTCCATATCTCTCATGCTAACAACTTGAGAGGGTATCACTTCTGTTTAATAGATGTTATTGATACCTCAGACCACTTATCTAGATGTTTTTGAAGTGTCTGAATGTTACTCCAGGTCAGTGTCAGATTCAATAATTCAGTTGCTGATTCAAGACTCTTATAAGATACACATATGCATGTGCACATGCACACACACACACACACACACATCCATTCATTCATCTATCTGTCATCTACCTATCTATATCTATAAATATTTTTTGATATAGCATTAAGTGAAAGAAGTGTGAGAACATTTCCCAGTTTGTGGATTTTCAATTTTCCCTGGTGAAGACTGAGTTGCTATATTTATAGAAGCTTGAGAAGCTGGAGTTACTAGGTCTTCTTAATGATTCATACATTTTATCATAGTAAATATCTTTTAATCCCTGATAGTATTTTTGACTTCTTTTTCTGATATTATTATAACTAAATCCATTTCTTTTTGATCAGTATTCTCCCCTTAGATTCTTTCTGTCACTTATACTTCAGACTTTCTATGTCCTGTTAAATTGGGTATGTCATAAATAAATAATAATAATTGTCTATTTAGCTAAATTAAATCTTACATTTAATGTATTTATTGTGATTTTAATTTTAACATTTTTCTTTCTTAAGAACTTCATTGGATATTTTGCAAATAGATCTAGACTTTTTCTTGATTTTGTCTTTATTTTATAAAATATTTTATATAATTTCTTTACATTTAGAACTGAATTTTCAAAAATCACTGGATTTATTGAAAGACATGGTATGTATATCAGTTCTTTTTTTTAGCTGACTTTTATTTATGTTTGACTTCATTTCATCTATAGTTCATATTTGATATTGAGGTCATTTTTTTTTCAATTTAGTTTGTTGAAATTCTGAGGGCTTAAGTAGAGAATAATTTCCTCTAAAATAGGTTTAAATGTGCTTCTTCTGGGTTCCAAGGAACACTATTAACCTGGGAAACTATCTTGAGCTTAGCTTCAATTCATCAATATATGATTTTTATGATTAGAGATCTACTTCTAATTTGAACTTCAGACCCAAGTGAGATCTGTAATTGCAAACATGCAAGGCATATTATTATTAACCCCCAGCCACAGCATAAAAATATGATTTCTTACAGCCTTCCATTAGTGATAGGCACATTTTTGTACCCTCCTGTTTTAGCCCCCAGTGAGACTCTGCACTTAATACACAGGTGTAAGATTCATCCCCAACTTAGCAAAAGTCCATGATTTAGTCAGTTTTTCCTAAACTGATATTGAATTTGCCTCTAAGACAGTCTCAGATTTCTTTGACTAAAATCACTTCTCTGATTACAAGCCATCTTTTGTTATTTTTATTGTTTTGTGTTTTATTTCTTTGGTGGGAGAACTTAATTGCCTGCCTTATCGTCTTACAATCTCAGCAATGTATTAACTTTTATGTTATTTTATCCTCTCTCTAGTAATACTGTGGACTGGTATTCTTTTTAAGACCTACTCTAATATACTTATTTATATATTTTGTAAAAGATATGTTTATATTCTTAATATCAATTTTTTTTTCTTTTTAGCGCCTTGGTAAAATCCACCATGTACAGACAGGCATAAGGAAGACCAGGAGTTTATTCATCATCAGAAACTCATCCTATTAGAAACACCATGTATTGGATAATTCGATAATATCTAATTGGCCCAATCAGATTCTGTAGCACATAGAATTCCCTTGGAAACAGACTCTAAGAATATGAGATTTGTATGTAGTAGAGCTATTAATGTGTGTTCTTGGGAACAATATCTGTTAATAATATAGTAAAACAATGTAGGAAGAAATACAACATAGTTCTCCAAAGAAAATACATCTAAAGTTAGTTGAATTTCCCGAATGTCTTGTAACCATGAAAAACTATATATGGAGTCCCTATGATTACTGTACTTACCTATGGGGTAGTACTGCTCTTATATTTCCATCAGTTCTATCAATCTTCATGTCCTAAGCCTTAATACATTTTTTTATCAAGAAATCCAGTAATTTCCTAGTGTCCTCACAGTAGATATGGTTGTTTGCTTAAGCCATAGCATTGCTTCCTTTTACTTACAACTCTGATTTTGATTAGATATCAACCTTCCCACAGGCAGCTTGGATATCCATAGGCTGTGGATGACACATTGGAAACCAATAACATGTCATTCATCAAACATTCTGGTTAAGCTGTCATTCTACCTGTCAGTGATCTTTTTTTTTTTTCAGGAATAGAAATGTAGTGAAATTCAGATCACAGAGAATCATAAAGAAATTTGCTTTTGGAAAAATCATTTCTCTGTAATTAGCAATGATTTCCAGAAACATTTCTTCTTCTATCACTGATGTGAAGGAAAATGCAGGTAATCATGATCATTCTTGGCAGTAATTCTACAAGTATGTACAGAACCAATTTTAGGGTGACATCAATACTGTGGCCAGGAGAGCTGAGAGATAGTAAAACTTGAGCCTTTATAATACTAATGAGCTCCTAAATTGATAAATTCTGAAGATTGTCTTTCTCCTAGACTTCTTCTGTATCAGCTTAATCATAGCAATCATAGTTAAGCTGTTTGAATCAGAGTTCCTTGAGTCAGCATCCTAAATGAATAAAATATTTGTGTTAGAAATGGAAATCTGAAAATAACATTCTAAAATATGGAATTGAGTAAAATTGATACAAGGCAATAAGGATAATATTTTTCTGTCACAGGAATCTGAAAATACTAGTTATTCTACAGAAAAGTTCTGTTTAACTATTGCCTATTGTATATTGAGATGTATCAACTTTTGATGATGGCTGAGTCATCCTGAATCCTAGTAGGAAATATTTATGAGATTGAACTAGATTGAATCTTTTCTTTGGCATTACATAACACCTTAAATATGAGAAAACTTTTGTCTGCAAGTGACTCATATGAAATCTGAGCGAGAAAAATATGTCTCTGCTAAGAGAGGTCATCTTCACTTATGGATTATAATCAAAACATTTGGAAGTTTAGTAATCAGGGGCCTGGATAATTTAGAAAAGCTAAGGCTTGTAAGAACGATACTCTAAACGTTTGGGAATTTGAGAGAAAATAAGATTAGAACAAAACACTTGTCCCCCCCAAACCTTTTCCAAGCACCTCCTGTAAAGCATTGTGTGACTGATGAAGGGCACAGTCTGATTATTGTGAAGATACAGCTGTCTAAAGCAGCGATATTCGTGCCAGAGGCAGTTGGTTAAATCACCTGGTAACTGAGACCAAGAGGAAAGGAAAGTGTTACATTAAGGTCTCATGGCACAGACAGAGCACAGAGCTTGTTACCATAAACCAGAAACTTCCAGATTCATAGGCCCAAATAATTGCTGATTGTGTATTAGTATTCATGCAGTTAATTGAAAACAAGTAGACTGTATAACTAGTTTTAAAAGAAATGTATACCAAAGTGACCCCAAGCCTGGTTAGAGTATATGATTGCTAAACCTTCTAAAGTAAACACTAGTCCCAAGAATTTTCACCTACAGAAAGTACGTTGCTAAAGTGGTACAGACCCAGAAAAGAAATTTTACACTGTCCACTCTAAGGTCACAGAGACAACAGACATGGCTATACTCTGAGAGAGGAGAATAAAAGCTCTCTGATTCACAAGCTATGAAAATCACTTCACTGACAGAACAGGAAGTTTTTGTATCCCTGTCCAACATGTAAAGTATATTATAGACAACTGCATATTTTCCCATTGTCCACCTTTACAAAAGGGAGTTCTTTATTGTAATTATCGTGCTTTTTACCACTTTGTGTACAGTTAAGGAAGATAAATCACCTTATCACTGGACCATTGGGAGCCATGTCAGAGGACTGAATACTACCCAGAGATCTTGTACTTCAGAATAAATGCAGTAATTGACTTTGGATTTTCTCCCTTTGGGAAGGACTTAAGACATATTTCAAGTGGGCACGAATTTTTTTTAAATGTATTGTAGAATGTGTGGAATGAAAATATGTATGTGGAATAAGTTCTTGGATAGCCAAAGAGCTTGTAATATTGGATTTTAATTGTTGCTTATCCATTTACATTCCATATTCCCCCTTCATTTCCCTACTAGAAACTGAATTCATTTTCCCCAAATATCCAGTTCATTCTATGAAGCTTTATATAACTTAGTAGAGACTGAGTGGGCACTGTTTAGTCTAAACCAATCACAATATTTATCTTTACATCTATCAGTGATTGGTTGGAAAATAGACATGGAATTTACTGAGAATTAAAAGAATTGAGAAGTCAGCTAAGGGCTTCTGGGAAAGTTCTTTGCTCTTCAGTCAAGAATCTAAGAACAGGAATAAGCCTCTAAAACTGATTGCTACTGGCAGTCACCTTGTAACCCTGAGGGCAACCAGTCTTAGCATAAAGCTAATCTGAGGACAAAAGAGATAAAAGACAGATAAAACCAATGACTCTGATGACCTCATTAAGTCATGTATTCAGTGAGCTTAGAAATCTGCTCCAACTTCCAGTTTTATGAGACAATAGATGATCTCATTGTTTTAGCAAGTTTATATAGAATTCCTATTAATTAATCCAAAAGCATTCTAAATAATATAATCATATTCCCCATCTATTCCCTCTGGAAAACCTAGAGGGTGCTTGTGAAGAGATTCTATATAGGACAGTTTTCCAGGGGTATCCACAGTAATTCCATACATCAAGCATCTCTGTGGCCTAGTTTTACAGAAAACTAAGTGCTTTTTACTCCATTCTGTCCTCTTTTATGATAACCCCCTGTAAAACTGGATGGTCTATATATGTCTGTACTTCATTTCTGGACTATTCAGGTACTGAGCCATGTGACTTCAGGTTTCCTTGAAGAGCAAAAAATTACACTGGGTATTTATTTCAGTGTCTGGACAGCTCATGATAAGAATATTCTATTTCATTTTAGTTTTGTCAATAGGGAGGGTTCTGTGCCCAGAGGAGAATGATAATCAAAACAGTATAATGTTTTCTTATGCTTGAGAATACTAATGCTGTTAAATATTTCTCTCAAACACTATGTGTAATGAATGACTGGAATTCAATCCTAGGTATAAACTTTAATTTACTCCATCTTTCCCCAGTTTTTATACTTACATTTTTTATTGTCCTTTGCTTTTGTAATTAATGCCTCTATAAATATTTTTATACAAAATCAGTATTATGCAATAGAATTATTTTTGAATTCCTATCTTAGCAAGATGCTTATGTATTTCAAATTTAGTACTAGGTATTCATTAGTAAATTTGAATCTTGTTATCATGGAGCTTACAAAGTACTGAGGAGAGAGATGCGAAATAAAATCTCACAATAACATATTTTTTTGTGATGAATACTATCCAGAAAACATATAGTATTTTATGAGACTAAGAGTGAAAGAACAAACGTGTTTTCCATTAAGAAAAAATCTGAGAGAGACCTTCAAGATTGCAGAGGAGTAACACGTGGAGATCACCTTCCTCCCTACAAATACATCAAAAGTACTTCCACATGTGGAACAACTCCTACAGAACACCTACTGAATGCTGGCAGAAGACCTCAGACTTCCCAAAAGGCAAGAAAATCCCCATGTACCTGGAGAGGGCAAAGAAGAAAGAAAAACCAGAGACAAAAGAATAGCAATGGAACCTGCACCTCTGGGAGGGAGCTGTGAAGGAGGAAAAGTTTCCACACACTAGGAAGCCACTTCACTGGCGGAGACGGGGGCCGGGTGTGTGTGTGGGAAGTTTCAGAGCCACGGAGGAGAGTGCAGCAATGGGTGCAGAGGGCAACGCGGAGAGATTCCTGCAAAGAGGCTCGGTGCTGACCAGCACTCACCAGCCTGAGATGCTTTGCTCACCCGCCAGGGGACTGGGGACTGGGAGCTGAGGATTGGGGGTCAGATCCCAGGGAAAGGACTGGGGTTGGCGGAGTGAAGACAGTGTGAAGGGGTTAGTGCACCACAGCTAGCCGGGAGGGAGTCCAGGAAAATGTCTGGACCTGCCTAATAGGCCAGAAACCATTGTTTCGGGATGTGCGAGGAGAGGCGCTTCCTGCTCTGTGTGCCCACAGACAGCAGAGCACAACCTAAGCAAGCTCCAGAGATGGGCATGAGCTGCAGCTATCATCTCAGACCCCAGAGTCAGGCACGGACCACTAATGCTGTCGCCACTGCCACCAAAAATCCTGTGTGCAAGCACAGGACACTAACACACTCCCCCAGGAGCCTGTGTAGCCTGCCACTGCCAGTGTCCCATGATCCAGGGACAACTTCTCCAGGAGAACACAAGGCACGCCTCAGTCTGTTGCAATGTCACGCCAGCTTCTCCCCCTGCAGGCTCACCCTGCATTCCAATTATGACTATCATACCTTTCCCCCTCTCCGACCTGAGTGATCAAGAGAGCCCTAATAACCCGCTGCTTTAATCCTTTCCTGTCTGGGCGGGGCAGGGTCAAAACCAAAGCTGAACCCCAGGAGCTGTGCGAGCAGAGGTTAGAAAGGGAAATTTCTCCGTGCATCCTCAGGAGCAGTGGATTAAATCCCTGCAGTCGACCTGATAAACCCTACATCTGTGGAATACCTGAATAGACAATGAATGTTCCCAAAATTGAGGTGGTGGACTTTCGGAGCAACTGTAGATTTGGGGTTTGCTTTCTGAATCTGATTTGTTTTTGGTTTTATGCTTAACTTAGTTTAATTTTTAGTGCTTGTTATCATTGGTGGATTTGTTTATGAGTTTGGTTGCTCTCTTCCTTTTTTTTCTTTTAACGAGTGTGTGTGTGTGTGTGTGTGTGTGTGTGTGTGTATGTTTCTTTGTGTGATTTTGTCTGTCTAGGTTTACTTTTACCATTTAACCTAGGGTTCTGTCTGTTCATTTTTCTCTTATTTTTGGGGTTTTTTTGTTTGCTTGTTTGTCTTTTCTTTTAATGAGTGTGTGTGTCTGTATGTTTCTTTGTTTGATTTTATCTGTTTAGTTTTGCTTTGACCATTTGTTTTGGGGTTCTATCTGTTTTTTTTCTTCCTTTTCTTTCAAGGCATGTGGATGGCAGGGTCTTGGTGATACAGCCAGGTGTTGCGCCTGGACTTCTGAGGAGGGACAGCCGAGTCCAGGACATTGGACAACTAGAGACCTCCCAGCCCCATGTAGTATTAATTGGCAAGAGCTCTCCCAGAGATCTCCATCTCAACACTAAGACCTAACTCCACCCAATAGCCAGCAAGCTCCAGTGCTGTATGCCCCATGCCAAACAACTAGCAAGACAGGAACACAACCCCACTCATTAACAGAGAGGCTGCCTAAAGTCATACTAAGTTCACTGACACCACAAAACACATCACCGGATGGAACCCTGCCCACCAGAAGGACAAGATCCAGCCCCTTCCACCAGAACACAGGCTCCAGTCCCCTCCAACAGGAAGCCTACACAGCCACTGAACCACACTCAACCACTGGAGATAAACACAAAAATAGCAGGAATGATGAACCTGCAGCCTGTGTAAAGGAGATCCCAAACAGAGTAACTGAAACAAAACGAGAAGACAGAGAAATATGTAGCAGATAAAGGAGTAAGGTAAAAACCCACCAGACCAAACAAATGAAAGGGAAATAGGCAGTCTACCTAAAAAAGTATTCAGAGTAATGATAGTAAACATCCAAAATCTCTGAAATAGAATGGAGAAAATACAAGAAACGTTTAACAAGGACCTAGAAGAACTAAAGAGCAAACAAATGATGATGAACAACAAAAGAAATGAAATTTAAAATTCTCTACAAGGAATCAATAGCAGAATAACTGAGGCAGAAGAATGGATAAGTGACCTGGAACATAGAATGATGAAAATAACTGCCACAGAGCAGAATAAAGAGAAAAGAATGAAAAGAATTAAGGACAGTCTCAGAGACCTCTGGGACAACATTAAACACACCAACATTCAAATTACAGTGGTCCCAGAAGAAGGAGAGAAAAAGAAAGCGTCTGAGAAAATATATGACGAGATTACAGTTGAAAACTTCCCTGACATGTGAAAGGAAATAATCAAGTCCAGGAAGCACAAAGAGTCCCATACAGGATAAATTCAAGGAGAAACATGTCAAGACACATATTAATCAAACTATCAAAAATTAAATACAAAGAAAAAATATAAAAATCAGCAAGGGAAAAGCAAGAAATGACATACAAGGGAATGTCTATAAGGTTAACAGCTGATCTTCCAGCAGAAACACTGCGAGGCAGAAGGGAGTGACAGACATATTTAAAGTGCTGAAAGGGAAAAACCTACAACCAAGATTCCTCTACCCAGCAAGGATCTCATTCCGATTCAACAGAGAAATTAAAAGATTTACAGACAAGCAAATTTAAGAAAGTTCAGCATTACCAAACCAGCTTTACAACAAATGCTAAAGGAACTTCTCTAGGCAGGAAACACAGGAAAAAGAAAAGACCTACAATAAGAAATCCAAAACAATTAAGAAAATGGTAATAGGAACATACATATCAATAATTACCTTAAATGTAAATGGATTAAATGCTCCAACCAAAAGACACAGACTGTCTGAATGGATACAAAAACAAGACCAATATATGTGCTGTCTATAAGAGACCCACTTCAGACCTAGGGACACATACAGACTGAAAGTGAGAGGATGGAAAAAGATACACCATGCAAACAGAAATCAAAAAAAAAAGCTGGAGTAGCAATTCTCAAATCAGATAAAATAGACTTTAAAATAAAGACTATCAAGGGATCAATCCAAGAAGATGATATAACAACTGTAAATATTTATGCACCCAAAATAGGAGCACCTCAATACATAAGGCAAATGCTAACAGCCATAAAATGGGAAATCAACAGTAACACAGGAATAGTAGGGGACTTTAACACCCCACTTTCACCAATGGACAGATCATCCAAAATGAAAATAAATAAGGAAACACAAGCTTTAAATAACAAATTAGACCAGACACACTTAATTGATATTTATAAGACATTCCAACCAAAAACAACAGAATACACTTTCCTCTGAAGTGCACATGGAATATTCTCCAGGATAGATCATATCTTGGGTCACAAATCAAGCCTTGGTAAATTTAAGAAAATTGAAATTGTATCAAGTATCTTTCCTTTTCACAACACTATGAGACTAGATATCAATTACAGGAAAAAAATTTGTAAAAATACAAATGCATGGAAGCTAAATTATATGCTACTAAATAACCAAGAAATCACTGAAGAAATCAAAGAGGAAATAAAAGAATACCTAGAGACAAATGACAATGAAAATATGATGACCAAAAACCTATGGGATGCAACAAAATCAATTCTAAGAGGGAAGTTTATAACAATACAATCATACCTTAAGAAACAAGAAAAATCCAGACAACCTAACCTTACACCTAAAGCAATTAGAGAAAGAGGAAAAAAAAAACAACACCCAAAACAGCAGAAGGAAATAAATCATAAAGATCAGATAAGAAAGAAATGAAAAAGAAATGAAGGAAACAATAGCAAAGATCAATAAAACTAGAAGCTGGTTCTTTGAGAAGATAAACAAAATTGATAAACTATTAGCCAGACTCATTAGGAAAAAAAGGGAGAAGACTCAAATCTACAGAATTAGAAAGGAAAAAGGAAAAATAACAACTGACACTGCAGAAACACAAAGGATCATGAGAGACTACTACAAGCAACTCTATGCCAATAAAATGGACAACCTGGAAGAAATGGACAAAATTCTTAGAAAAGTACAACCTTCCAAGACTGAACCAGGAAGATATAGAAAATATAAACAGACGAATCACAAGCTCTGAAATTGAAACTGTGATTTAAAATCCTCCAACAAACAAAAACCCAGGACCAGATGGCTTCACAGGTGAATTCTATCAAACATTTAGAGAAGAGCTAACACATATCCCTCTCAAACGTTTCCAAAATATAGCAGAGGGAGGAACACTCCCAAACTCGTTCTATGAGGCCACCATCAGCCTGCTACCAAAACGAGAAAAGATGTCACAAAAAAACAAAACTACATGCCAATATCACTGACGAACATAGATGCAAAAATACTCAACAAACTTCTAGCAAACAGAACCCAACAGCACATTAAAAGGGTCATGCAGCATGATCAAATGGGGTTTATCCCAGGAATGCAAGGATTCTTCAATATATGCAAATCACTCAATGTGATGCATCATATTAACAAATTGAAGCATAAAAGCCATATGATAATCTCAATAGATGCAGAAAAAGCTTTTGACAAAATTCAACACCCATTTATGATAAAAACTTTCCAGACAGTGGCCATAGAGGAAACCTACCTCAACATAATAAAGACCGTGTATGACAAACCCACAGCCAACATCATCCTCAATGGTGAAAAACTGAAACCATTTCCTCTAAGATCAGGAACAAGACAAGGTTGCCCACTCTCACCACTGTTATTCAACACAGTTTTGGAAGTTTTAGCCACAGCCATCAGAAAAGAAAAAGAAATAAAAGGAATCCAAATTGGAAAAGAAGAAGTAAAGCTGTCACTGTTTGCAGATGACATGATAGTATACATAGAGAACCTTAAAGATGCTACCAGAAAACTACTAGAGCTAATCAATAAATTTGGTAAAGTAGCAGATACAAAATTAATGCAAAGAAATCTCTTGCATTCCTATAAACTAATGATGAAAAATCTGAAAGAGAAATTAAGGAAACACCCCCATTTACCATTGCAACAAAAAGAATAAAATACCTAGGAATAAGCCTACCTAAGGAGACAAAAGACCTGTTTGCAGAAAACTGTAAGACACTAATGAAAGAAATTAAAGATGATACAAACACATGGAGAGATATACCGTGTTCTTGGATTAGAAGAAGAAACATTGTGAAAATGACTATACTACCCAAAATAATCTACAGATTCAATGCAATCCCTATGAAACTACCAATGGCATTTTTTACAGAAGTAGAAACAAAAATTTTACAATTTATATGGAAACACAAAAACCCTGAATAGCCAAAGCAATCTTGAGAAAGAAAAACAGAGCTGGAGGAATCAGGCTCCCTGACTTCAGACTATACTACAAAGCTACAGTAATCAAGACATTATGATACTGGAACAAAAACAGAAATATAGATCAATGGAACAGGATAGAAAGCCCAGAGATAAACCCATTCACATATGGTCACCTTATTTTTGATAAAGGAGGCAAGAATAGACAATGGAGAAAAGACAGCCTCTTCAATAAGTGGTGCTGGGAAAACTGGACAGCTACATGTAAAAGAATGAAATTAGAACACGTCTTAACACCATACACAAAAATAAACTCAAAATGGATTAAATACCTAAATGTAATTCCAGACACTGTAAAACTCTTAGAGGAAAGCATAGGCAGAACACTATGACATAAATCACAGCAAGATCCTTTTGGACCCACCTCCTAGAGAAATAGCAATAGAAACAAATGGGACCCAAATGAAACTTAAGAGCTTTTGCACAGCAAAGGATACCATAAACAAGATGGAAAGACAATGCTCAGAATGGGAGAAAATATTTGCAAATGAAGCAACCGACAAAGGATTAATCTCCAAAATGTATAATCAGCCCATGCAGCTCTATGTCAGAAAAATAAACAACCCAATCCAAAAATGGGTAGAAGACCTAAATAGACATTTCTCCAAAGAAGATATACAGATTGCCAACAAACACATGAAAGGATGCTCAACATCACTACTCATCAGAGAAATGTAAATCAAAACCACAATGAGATATCACCTCACACTCGTCACGATGGCCATCATCAAAAAATCTACAAACAAATCCTAGAGAGGCTGTAGAGAAAAGGGAACCTTTTTGCACTGTTGGTGGGAATGTAAACTGATACAGCCACTATGGAGAACAGTATGGAGGTTCTTTAAAAAACTAAAAATGAAACTATCATATGACTCAGCAATCCCACTACTAGGCATATACCCTGAAAACCCATAATTTAGAAAAAGAGATGTACCACAGTGTTCATTGCAGCACCATTTACAATAGCCAGGATATGGCAGCAACCTAAATGTCCATCGACAGATGAATGGATAAAGAAGATGTGGCACATATATATAATGGAATATTACTCAGCCATAAAAAGAAATGAAATTGAGTTATTTGTAGTGAGATGGATCAACTAGAGTGTGTCATACAGAGTGAAGTAAGTCAGAAATAGAAAAACAAGTACCATATGCTAACACATATATATGGAATCAGAAAAAAAAAATGGCTCTGATGAACCTAGGATCAGGACAGGAATAAAGATGCAGACATAGAGAATGGACTTGAGGACATGGTGGGGGGACGTTAAGCTGGGATTAAGTGAAAGAGTGGCCTTGACATATATACACTACCAAATGTAAAATAGATAGCTAGTGGGAAGCAGCTGCATAGCACAGGGAGATCAGCTCGGTGCTTTGTAACCACCTAGAGGGCTGGGATAGGGAGTTTGGGAGGGAGGTGCAAGAGGGAGGGGATATGGAGATATATGTATACATATAGCTGATTCACTTTGTTATACAGCAGAAACTAACACAACATTGTAAAGCAATTATACTCCAATAAAAGTGTAAAAAACATAAAATAAAATGAAATAAAAATTAACAAAAAAACCCTTTGAGAGGGACTAATGTTTTTACTGAAGTTTGAGTGCGTTGTTGAGGAGAGTGGGCTTTTCAGGGAGAAGAAACATTTTTCAATGATGTCTAAGTGTCTGAAAGAGCTTTCTGCACTAGAGAAGCTTGAAGAAATATACAGTGCTTGAAGAGGCAAGAAAGTACACAAGATAAAGGTGAAGAATTGGAAGGAACTAGAATACGCAAATCTCAGATTATGTGAGGAATATACTGGTGTACCAATTACAGATTGCTTAATATAATAACTGTCTTACATACTTAAAAATATCTGGTGTAGGGAATTAGAATTTTACACAGTATTATTCTTAGTTACCAAGACATAGTGTAACTCAACATTATTTGTCTAAGAAATTTATAAATAATAGATTGGCTGCAGTGTGTAGGAGGAGAAGGTACCCAAAAGGAGCCCAGGTTTCTGATGTGTATAACTGGATAGGAAAAGCAGAGGAATGGTTGTAACAAAGAAATTAAGCATTTGATTCTGAAGAAAGAAAATGAAATGTGGTATAATATTTCGTATAGAGAAAAACAGAAGAGGCTTGTGTGTTGATACAGTTATGGTCTACTGGAAAATTCCAAGTGAAGAAACTAAAATACAAGAAAGTAATAATGATTAGATTTTCTATGTATTTCTTTATAATAGCTCAGCAAACATTTTTCATAAAGGGCCAGAAAATAAATATTTTAGGTTTTGAAGCCATATGGTTTCTATCTCAACTCTAGAAATCTACTGTTGTAGAATTGAAGTAGGCATAGTCTATAGGTAAAAGAATGAGACAAAACTCCACAGATGGATTGAAATTTAATTACGAAGTGTTATCTGGAACTATATTTCAATAAATTTGAAAACATAATAATAATTTATGTGTAAAATACCAATCTTGATTTTAAATTAACTAGGACACTTGAATAGATCAATCACCTTAGAAAAGAGATGCAGAAAAAGATTTTGCATCTTTTTTCAACATTCATTCATAATAAAACCTGTCAACAAAGTCTAGAAGGAACTTACCTCAACACAATAAATGTATATGAGAAGCCCACAGCTAATATAATAATTAATGGTGGAAAATGGAAAGCTTTTATTCTAAGATCCAGCACATGGCAAGGATGCCCACCCTTGCCAATTCTATTTAACATAGTGCTGGAATTTCTAGCCAGAGAAAGTAGATCAGAAAAAGGAATAAAAATCATCCAAATAAGAAAGAAAAAATAAAATAATCTCTGCTTTCAGATAATACAGTCATATCTGTAGAAAAATCTAAGGATTCAATAAAAAAATCTGTTAGTATAATAAACAAATTCAGTAAATTGCAGGGTACAAAATCACTGTACAGAAATCAGTCACATTTTCCATTGTCAATAATACTGTATTGTATATTTAAAAGTTGCTAAGAGAGTAGATCTTAAAAGTTCTAATCACAAGAAAATAATTTTTTTAACTTTGTATGGTGATGAGCTTTCTGCAATATATACAAATATTGAATTATTACATTGTACACCTGAAACTAATATAGTGTTATATGTCTGTCATAACTGAAAAAAAATCAGTCATATTTCTACACATAAACAATAAACTGTTCAAACAGAAAATTAAGAAAAATTTCCCATTCACAGTAACAACCAAAAGGATAAAATACTTGAGGATAAACTTAACCAAAGAGGTGAGACACAGTCAAATGGAAAGACATCCAGTGTTTGTAGATTGGAAGAATTAATACTGTTGAAATGTACAGAGATCTACAGATTCAATGCAATCCCTATCAAAATCCCAATGATGCTCTTTGTAGAAATATAAAAAACAATACCAAAATTCAAATGGAACTACAAAAAACCCCAAATAGCCAAAGCAGTCTTGAGTAAGAAGTGTAAAACTGGAAGAATCACACTTCCTGATTTCAAAATACATTACAAAGCTACAGTAATAAAAACAGTATGGGACTAGCATAAAAACAGACATGTAGAACAAAGGAACAGAGTAGAGAGGCCAGAAATAAATCCAGGTTTCTAAGGACAACTGATCTTCAACAAAGCTGCCAAGAACCCACAATGAGGAAATGATAGTTTTCTTTAATAAGTAATGCTAATAAAACTGAATATTAACATGCTGGAGAATGAAATTGGACACTTATACCACATACAAAAATCAACTCAAAATAGATTAAAGTATTAAATGTAAACCTGAATCTATAAAATTACAATAATAAAACATAAGGAAAAAGCTTACTGAAATGGGTCTTGGCAATGAGTTTTGGGATATGACACCAAAAGCACAGGCAACTAAAGCAAAATAGACAAACAGGACTACATCAAACTAAAAAGGTTTGGTACAGCAAAAGAATCACCAGAATGAACTGGCAACCTAAGAATGGGAGAAAATATTGCAAATCTTATATGTGATAAGGAGCTAATATCCAAAATAGGTAAGGAACACATACAAATCAATAGCAAAAACACAGACCAATTTAGAAAATGGACCAAGGGCCTGAATAGACCTTTGTCAAAAGAAGACATCAGAATGGCCAAAAGTTACATTAAATGCTGCTCAATGTCACTAATTAAGGAAATTCAAATTTAAACCTCAATGAGTTATTACCTCATACCTGTTAGAATGACTGTCATCAAAAAAGACAAAGAATAACACGTATTGGAAGGATATGGAGAAAAAGAACATTTGTCCACTGTATGTAGGAATTTAAATTCATATAGCAATTATGGAAAACAATAAGGAGTTTCCTCAAAAGATTAAAAATGGAAGTACCTTATGATCTAGCAATCCCACTTCTACATATACAACATATCCAAAAGAAATGAAATCAGTATCTCAAGAAGATCTGCACACCTATGTTCATTGCAGTGTTATTCACAACAGCCAAATAAGGAAACAACCTAAATGCTCATCAATGGATGAACGGGTAAAGAAAATGTAGATATATATTAGATTATTCAGCCTTAAAAAGAGAATGAAATCCTGACACTTGTGACAACATTGAGGAACCTGGAGGACATTATCCTAAATAAAATAATCCAGATTCAGAAAGACGAGTACTGTGTGATCTCACTTAATATGTGGAATCTAAAATAGTCATGGAACTCATGGAAACAGAGAGTATAATGGTGAGTTCCAGGAGGCAGGGTGGGAGGAGGAAAGGGGGAGGTGTTGGTCAAGGGGTACATAGTTTTAGTCATGTAAGATGAATAATTTCTAATGAACAGCAGTGTGACTATAGTTAACAATATTGTATTGTATACTTGAAAGTTTCTGAGAGGGTAAATCTTAAGGGTTCATACCAGACGCACACACACAAAAGCAAATGATAACTATGCAAGGTGATAGATATGTTAATTAGCTTAAGTGTAGTGATTATTTCACAATGTTTACATATATCAAAACAAAGCTGTACACTTTAAATATAAATAATTTTTATTTGTCAATTATGCCTTAGTAAAGCTGGAAAAAATAACAGAAAAAGGAAATGAGGTAAAGATATTTGGACAGTTAATTTGTCTACAAACTTTATTTATTTTTTTTTATTTGCTGTACGTGGGCCTCTCACTGTTGTGGTCTCTCCCTTTGCGGAGCACAGGCTCCGGACGCACAGGCTCAGCGGCCACGGCTCATGGGCCCAGCCGCTCCGCGGCATGTGGGATCTTCCCGGACCAGGGCACGAACCCGTGTCCCCTGCATCATCAGGCAGACTCTCAACCACTGCGCCACCAGGGAAGCCCCGTCTACAGACTTTAAATGGTAAGTAACTTTAATGATATTGAACCCATTTCAGTCATGAAATAAAATGTAAAACTTTTTATTCATTTTGTAAAATAAAAATATAGCAACATAAAAAGATTAATGTTAAAGCCCAGTTCTATATCAAATGTAATTGATACGTTTATATATACAATATAAATAATATAATAGTGTACTGAAAGCATAATATGTTATGATAAACTGGAATATATTGCAAGACTGAAAATTTAGCTCAGTGACAGTAATACTATCAATACATCTCATAAAATAAAACATTAATATTTTCTCTAATATCCAGGCAAACTTCTTGGTACCATTTGAAATTTGTTTTTATCCAATTTTATCCAATTTTAATAGCAAGCAACACTTTAGATAACTTTAGATAACACTTTAGATAACAGGTCTCTAAATCTTCAGCATGGAGAAACCAGGATTAAGACAGAGAGATTAAGGATTAAGACAGAGAGAAACCAGGATTAAGACAGAGAGGGATAGCATCCACATTATTGTGCAATATTATTATAAATTTTCAGTTACAACCAATAAGATAACATGAAATAATCTTTATAAATTTTAAAAATGAAGAGATAAAATATATCTTTTTGATGATGTATTTTTGTACCTACCAAAACTAAGAGACAAGTCAATTCTTAAAAATCTATTAAGGGATCTAGGAAAATTGAAGGGATGTAAAATGTAATTTATAACTAGGTCTTTCCTATTAGAAGTAGTAATAGGATTTTTTAATAATCCATTCAACACAGTAGAAAAGCTATGATACTTTGGAATAAACTTAAGGGGAAAGTACCCAACTTTTATGAAGAAAGTAATACAGTTTTATTGAAGGACATAAAACAAGACCATAACAAAGGGAAGGAATGTACCATATTGTTTGATGGAAACATAACATGTCTATGAAATCGTCTATTTTTCCAAAATTATATTAAAATTCAATGTGATTCCAATTTGAAATCAATGTTTAGAGTTATGCTGTGACCTTTATGCCAATGTGAAAGTATTTCCTTGTTTGTTTGTTTACAAACTTGGAACTATTTATTGATTGTGAGGAGAAACTTATGTACAAACAAGGCATGAGGAGAAGGGGGAAACTGTCCAGTGCTGGCAAAGGTAGTGGGGGCTGGAGAGTGGGCCTGACAATACACCAAGAATCAAGAGAAGTTTTCTGAAAACTAGCTCAACTCCTAAACATGCTTCATGGGAACTAGGCTTCAGGACACAGTCCACGTGGAAGGGGACAGACAAAGTTGGTTCTAGAAGCCAAGAAGTTTAACTGCAGTGGAATCCCTTCAGTGGAGTCTGATCCACTGTGGTAGGGACATAACCCCCTCCGAGATCTACTTTCAATCATAGATCCTTCTGTAATTTTATTACAAGGGGCCTCCAGTCTTTGAGCCCGGGATGTTGGCGGTGGGTCAGAGCACCTTAACTAGCCACCAAAATTATTCAGAGAATGGTTATGTGAGAATCCTCTAGATTTTAATGTGTAATATAGCTTAAAACAACTAACAAACCAAACTCAGAATCTACAGAGGAAATATCCAATCATAATGAGGATAAAGAAAGACAAAATCAGGAAAACCAAAGCTGAGAGAATTTCTGGCCAGTAGAATGGTATTAAAGGAAATACTAAAGGATGTTTTTCAGGCTGAAGGGAAACACCGCCCATTGGAACTCATGTATAGACGAAATGAAAACAGTAATTGTTGTTATTAAAAAAAAAACCCAGCATTTTTCCTGCTCTTAATTTAGTTGAAGAACAACTATCTGTATTAAGCCAAAATAATTACAGTATATGGTATAACTGTCCCAGGCAATACAAAATAAATAAAGAGTGAGAAAAGAAATCAGTGAAATAAAAAAAAACTACTCAACATAAATACAATTAATAGAGACAAAAGTTGTTTTTCCTGAAAAAAGTTAATAAAATTGATAGACTCCTAACATGACTATTTAAGAAAAGGGAGAGACGGTGATCGTGATTACCAATATTAGGACGTAAAAGTATTTATTACCACAATCGTGAAGGATTGGAAGAAGAAGGCACCCCAGGGCTTGTGTTGAACTGGAAATCAGAGTGGAGTTTGAGAAAAATCAAGTACTGACATTTCTGGTAAGACATTGATGGTGAAGTTATCCTTAGATTTGGCAACATGGGGTTTGGTGGGGTCCTCCAAAGACCACTTTTAATAGAGCAAGAGGAGCGATGCCAAACTGTAGTTGATAGTTGAGTAGTGTTTAGGTGATCCTTTGAAAAAAATTATATACAGATAGTTCCTTCAATAAGTTTGGCTGTGGAGTAGAAGAAAATACAGTCTACCTGGAAAGGAACATATAGTCAATATGAATTGTTTCCTTCTTTCTTTTTATAAATCTTTTTTATTTAAAAGTAAACTAATGTTTACACAACAGCAAGGAAATTGGCCAGCAGAACAAAAGAACATTAGTTTCCCTGCTCTGTAAAAGATATTTGGAGATAAATGACATCAGTTGTTTTTATTGTCTGAAAACCTTGCTGCAAAGAACCAATAATCTTGGTTAAATGTAAAAATATAATGTTATTTTTTTTGTGTTCACCTTCCTTTCAATAATAAGAAGACTCTTAAGGATTTATAATTGTAGCTTATTGAATGTCACATTCACAGTGGAACTGACGGCCAGTTAGTCAAGGATCTGTTGAATTAAGTAAAACTGCAATTTTTACTTAATTCAACAGAGGGGAAGAGTTTTGGAAAAATGCTACACGTTTTATGTACAGAAATATCCTTGACTTTCTTTTGTTATAGGACTTGTCATTAGAAATAAGAAAACTGTAACTTGCAGCTAAGCCATGATAATATCTATTTATTCAGTCATAAGTAAATTATGTATAAAATATTAGACACACATAATTTGTATATATCACCACATATGATTTGTCTATATTTAGTAAACTCAGAAGGTATTTTTCTGTTTGTAACCCTATTATAGAAGATGTACTAGTTTTTAAACCAATGTAGTAATCCTTGGCTCTTAAAAATAAAAATAGTGAGTTGGGTATCTGGTTAGAAATGCAAGTTTTCTGAGAGTCAAAAGAAAAATACATCCAAATTATATTTACTAATACAATTATATCAGAGTAGACTGCAGGCAATCATTTTACTTGGTCTGGTGTGATATAATTTGAAATGTAATTTTTGTAAAGAAGCAGGAGATGTCACTTTTTACAGTGATATAATACCCAATGACAAGATTGTTGTCTGTAGTATAATGTACCCAATTAAGGGGGCCTGGGATTTGCTTGGGGGAAATGACTGGTTCTGTGTTTGAGGCAGGAAATGTATAAGGTGAATCTAACACATATTAAAACACCAGAAAAACTGGCTACTCGAAACTAATGGGGTCATGTCAAGAGGACCCAAGAGTCAGTCAGCTTGAATAGAATCTTTAAGCCAATGATAAGATAGTTAAAAAAAATTTTTTAATGACCTCACAGTTGATTAAAACTCTAAATGTAGAAAATGAGTTCATAGAGATAGTGATAAAAAGAAGAAAAAAGTAACATATCAAAATGATAAAATCATTAGAGTTTGCTTAAACATCAACTCATTACTGTCAAAATAGATAATGGTAAGGAAATACACATTTTATGATCTTTATGGTAGGAACTGTATTTTAGATAGTCAAATAGCTCTGAGGGTCACTGTTCTTAAAAATGCATTCTGTCTCAAAAATGGAGAAGAAATGATCAAATTTAAATAACTTTTCGCAATCTATATTGAAATAATGGATTTAGGCAACAGTCATGATGGCTGTTACCATTGTACTAAGGTGGAATGCTAACGGGAAGAATTATAAAGAAG
This sequence comes from Leucopleurus acutus, assembly GCF_964270905.1. Classification (NCBI taxonomy): domain Eukaryota; kingdom Metazoa; phylum Chordata; class Mammalia; order Artiodactyla; family Delphinidae; genus Leucopleurus; species Leucopleurus acutus. The sequence goes on along the minus strand of NW_028138748.1, from coordinate 12,514 downwards.
GAGTTATGTCATGACTGGAATGCAGTAATCAATCTTAGTATCAGAAGCAGGTTACCATGAAGGTAATTAAGCTTCAGCTTCAGGTTCCCTTATTTGCATATGTCACTTCCAAGCTCTGGGAGGGGCCAGAACAGTGTATGATGTTTGAAGAAATTAGTTAGGTTTTATGAATTTTAATTTTTGTGTCTGTAATTTCTTTACTATTCTAACTAAACATTTATATTTGTCACTTTTTTTGTAATTCTGTAGCCTTTTTGTTAAAGAAGAGACTTCAAATTGTAAAAGCTTCAGGCCTCAACTAATCTAGACTTATTCCTGATTAGAATCACTAGTCCTGAGACAAACAAACATACTATGCTTCTCCATGTTATGCAATTGAATCACCCAAAATTATCTACACGGTATTCTTTTTTTTTTAATAATTAATTATTTATTTATTTATTTTTGGCTGTGTTGAGTCTTCGTTTCTGTGCGAGGGCTTTCTCCAGTTGTGGCAAGCAGGGGCCACTCTTCATCGCGGTGTGTGCGCCTCTCACTATCGTGGTCTCTCTTGTTGTGGAGCACAGGCTCCAGACGCGCAGGCTCAGTAGTTGTGGCTCACGGGCCTAGTTGCTCCGCAGCATGTGGGATCTTCCCAGACCAGGGCTCGAACCTGTGCCCCCTGCATTGGCAGGCAGATTCTCAACCACTGCGCCACCAGGGAAGCCCTACACAGTATTCTTGACAAAATTTTTGAAGTTTAATATATTCAAACCTTTATATCTAACTAAAATATTGAGAAAATATGGAGAACAGGGAAAAAGTTAAGCTACCTCATAAGGAAGCAATCAATAAAATCCAAAATTTGGAGTGTACTATAGAATAATTGCCTACATTTCTTTAAAATTTTAATAGAATTGAAAAACAAAAAATTAAAATGGAGGATTTTGCGTGATTTTTTAAAATTCTGATGTGATCAAAAACTGTGAAAATACATTTTTTAGAAGGTAAAGGAAATTGATTATGAATTGAATATTATTACATAACATTAATAAATAATTAAATTTGTAACAAGTGCTAATGTGATTGTGTTTATGTAAGAAATATTTTTATTACTATTTTTGAGATTCATATTAACTTTAAAGTTGTTTGGTTTAAATAACAAATATTAGGGGATAGATTTAAAACATTTTTTTAAGCTAGATGATGAATTCATAAGATTTATTGACCTTTCTTCTTTTGTAAATATTTGAAAATTTTTATAATTTAAAAATATTTGTTAAATTTCCCCATAAACATTCTGTTTACTTACACCATGACCAAGTGGGATTTATTCCTGGAATGCAAGGGTGGTTCAGCATATGAAAATCAATCAGTGTAATATTGATACATCACATTAGCAGAAAAAACCAAACCAAACCAGAACAAAACACATGATCATCTCAATGGATTAAGAAATAGCATTTGACAAAATTTAACACATTTCATGATAAAAACACTCTAAAAACTAGGAATAGAAGGAAATCACCTCAACATAATAAAGGCCGTATATGAAAAACTCATAGTTAACTTCATACTCAATGATAAAAGATTGAAAACTTTTTCTCTTAATATCAAGAACAAAACAAGAATGTTCTTTTTCAACACTTATATTCAACATAGTCCTGGAAGTCAACCTGGGCAGTTAGACAAGAAAAAGAAAGTTAAACGTTGCAAATCAGAAAGGAAAAATTAATCTTATCTCTGTTCACAGATGACATGACATTATATGTAGAAAACCAAAACAATTACAACCCGAAAAAGAGAAAAAATGGAACTAATAAATGAACTCAGCAAAGTTATAGGATACAAAATCAGCAATGAAAATTAGTTGCATTTCTGTATGCTAACGATGAACAATCAAAAAGGAAATTAAGAAAACCATTCAATTTACAATAGCGTCAAAAAGAATAAAATACTTAGGAATAAACTTAACCAAGTAGAAAAAATATTTACACTGAAATTAAAGAAACAAATTTTAAAAAGACACAAATAAATGGCGAGATGTCCCATATTCATTGATTGGGATATTCAATATTGTTAAAATGTCAACACTACCCAGAGTAAACTACAGATTCAATGCAATACCGATTAAAATCACAATGATTTTTTTTTTTTTGCAGAAATAGAAAAACCCATCCTAATGTTATCATGGAATTTAAAGGGACCTCAAGTAGTCAACTGGTTTTTGACAAGGATGCCAAGACTATTGAATGGGGAAAGAAACATCTTTTCAACAAGTGGTTTTGGGAGAAGTAGATGATCTACATGCATGAAGAAAGGAAGTTATGCTGTTAACATATATAAAAGTTAACTGAAAATGGATCAAAGACCTAAATGTAAAAGCTAAAACTATCAAACTCTTAGAAGAAAACATGGCAAAATTTCATGACATTGGATTTGATCATGTTTTATTGGATATGACACTGAAAGCTCAGGCAGCAAGAGAAAAAATAGATAAGTTGGACTTCATCAAAATTTAAAACTTTTGTGCACCCAAGGACACTATCAACAGAGTGAAGATGTAATCTACAGAATGGGAGAAAATATTTGCAAATCATATACTGCATAAGGGATTGACACCCAGAATACCAAAAGATGTCCTACACCTCAGCAATAAAAATACAGGGCAGTCCAATTAAATATAAGGGAATTGAGTGGACATTTCTCCAAAGAGGATGTATGGGTAGTGCATGAGCATGTGAGAGGATATTAAATATCACTAATCTTTAGGGAAATTCAGACTGAGAGCAGGATGGCATGTCACCTCACACACTTGGGATGGCTGTTGTTGAAACAAAACACAATGGCAGGTGTTGGCAAAGATATGCAGAAATTGGAGTCCTTGTGCTTTGCTGATGGGAATATGAAATGGTGCAGTGGCTCTGGAGGACTGTCTAGTCCTCAAAAATTGTACACCGATTGCCATGTCATCCAGCAGTTCCACTTCTGGGTATATACCCAAAAGAGGTTGGAGTAGGGACTTGAACAGCCACTTGTACACCTATGTTCTGGCAGCATTTTTAACAGTAGCCAGGAGGTGGGGGTAACCTAGGTGTCTATCCAAGGAAGAAAGGATAAACAGAATGTAGTTTATGCATACTGTTGACTATTGTTCAGACTTGAAAGAGAAGGAAATCCTGGCATGTGCTACAGCAAGGATGAACCTTGAAGATGTTATGCTAGAAGAAGTAGGCCAGTCACAGAAGGATAAATGTTGCAACATCCCACTTGTGTAGGAATAGCTAGGGTGCTCAGGTTCATGGAGACAGATACTGTTACTTGGGGCTGGGGGGAGGAGGAAATTGGCAGTTGGTATCTAATGGGTATAGAATTTCAGTTGGGGAGCATGGAGAGGTTCTAGAGATGGATGGTGGTGATGGTTGCGCAGCAATGTGGGTACGCTTAATGCCACAGAGCTGAAGTGATAAGAATTGTGGATTTTGCCACGATAGAAAAAAATGAAAAAGTAACTATTAATGAAATAATTTTTAATTAAAAATACACAAAAGATATATAAAAATACTGTGTTTACCAAAAGGCATGCATAACTTCATATTTATCCTTTCACAGTTACAAACTCAACCTTTCTCAGTAATTTCTGGTGGTAAATATGGATTGATGCTTTTCACACTCATTAATCAATAATGTAGACTCCTGTGGGGACCTCCTTGAATTTTCACATGTACAGTATTACATCAGAAACAAGCACTGCTGAAAGAAAAAATGAGGAAGAAACAAAAATAAAATCTTTATCATCTGTCATGAATGCACTTACACTGGTAGCCAGCAAATTTTTCTTTAAAACTCCAAAGAGTAAATATTTTAGACTTTTCAGACCATACAGAGTTTTTTGTAACTACATAATTCTTCTGTTGTTGTATAAAGGCAGCCATAAACAATACCTAAAGGAGTGGGCATGGCTGATTCCAAGAAAACTTTACCTACAGGAACAGTCATGGGCCAGCCCTGGGTAATTTGCTGACTGTAATCTTCACCATGTGGTAGTTTGATTGCCAAGAGCTCCAGCTTTTCTTTGGGCACTCAGCTGAAGCTAATGGATAGAATATATTTAACATAGGTATGCCTGTGAAGTGCACTGGGAGGCCTCCTCAATAATTGTAGCACTTATGATTGGTGTTGGAATCATCCCAGGTTTATTCCTCTTCCATTATCTTTAAATTAAGAATTGCCATGTGATTTGCTTTGGCCAGTGAAATGTGAACAGAGTATTATATGGATTTCCAATTGGAAAAATTGAAATACAGGTGCAACTTGCCATCTAACCTTTTGCCTACTGCAATGGTTGTAGAATTACGTGTCCAGAATGAGTCTGTATCACCCTAGCTTCCTGAGTGACAGTTATAAGCAGAAAGCCCCTGCAGTACCACAATAGATATGCTTAATTGGCAAGAAATAAATTGTGACTGTGTTAATCCAGTGAGATTTTGTGATTGTAAATTATCACATCATAATTTAATCCATCCTGCTTGATAGTACACTATTTGATTAATAATTGTGTAATTTTAAATTTTCATTAATTGTAAATCATGATTTGCCAGTATCTGAAGCAGCGATTAAAGGAGTTTTATGTGAAAGGGCATCGACAGACTTGTATCTGCATTGTAATTAGGGATTACAATGCATATTTTAGAGCGCTGAAGAATTCTGGAAATCTACTGTGTCTTTCTGAAGCTGACCTAAGCAGTATGACATAGGCTATTTTAGCTCACAGCCCATATTTGATGTTTATTTGGAGTACCATAAATCTATATCAGTGCAATTCTTATAACTTCTGTTAAATCTTGACTATCAGTATGAAAATTAGGGATTACAATGAATATTTTATAATGCTGATTTTAATACTGAGGCATGTCAAAATAAAGTGATTTTCCTTTACACATAGAAGAAAATAAAGATGTCAGTCACATTCCTTCCCTCTGCCTATTGAGAAAGCTCATCCCAATTATAAAACGTCATGCTTTTTATTATAGCTCTGTTTAACTGTATTTAAATAGAAAAACTCTAATGTATAAATTGATAAACATAACATGAATTCTAAAAATCCGGATCAAAGAATAAGTTGTATTGTGCATATTGCTAATTCATGTAGTTCATTTCATTATAATGTATACCTGACTTTATAATATTGAACTTATAACCCTTTATCATGAACATTTTAAAAATAAAATCCAAATAACTACAGCATGCCAGTTGGGTCTCTGAATTTTATGTACCTGATCATTCTGATACACAGCATCTGTCACCTTAGTTTAATGTGCAAAAAGCGCTGAGACCATCTTATTCCATATTCCTTGCCACAGGTATAGACAAATGATGACAAGCTGTGAATCTAAAAACTGTCTTTAACGGTCTGTTAGAACAGGTTGAATATTGAGAGTGAAAACATTTACTGATAAAATTTCTAACTCATGCCGTATTGGGGAATGGATGACAGAGGGAACGGACTCTTGGCAATCAGCACACACTAGAGAAAACATAAACAATGAATGTCTTTGCAACCTTTGTCACCTCCTATTTGCTTTACATTTGTCATTGGTTTTAGTGAATAGGAGCTGGGTTCCAAGAAATCTCTGCAGGTTTCTTCAACTTCTCTCGTCTCTGAGCTTCTGCAACCAACACGTCTGCTTAAACCCATCAGCTGTGGTAAGTGTACATTGAGAGTCTTAAGGGAATCTGCAACTTGAGTGCAGGCAGCACCAAAGTAAAGATCCTACGTGGCTTTAATACATTTATACATTTTTAAAATCCCATTTCAGGTAAATTTGTCCCTGAGATCAGTGTATGTGAAATCTCAAGTAAAGCCTTAAACATGTGCTTGAGACACTGGTGTTTCACAGACTTCAAAGGCAACAGATGTGACAATCCAGGGTGAGTCATTCAGTGCCAATTTAGTCAGAGACTGGGAATATCAATGATGTTATGCTTTAATTCAAGTAAATATATTATCTGAGTTATTTTTTCTTAGCAAAGTATCTGTTCATTAATTTTTTACAGCGCTTTTATATAGTTTACTTTGGCTTTCATTTTACAGCCTCCACTCAGTTCCACAGTTACTTAGGTCAACACCATTTTCCCCAAAACTTCTTAAGTGAAGTTATTTCATACTTGTAATACAGTTAGATGTTTTGTCACATTCTGTGTTCCACGGTGGATTCTCCAGAATATCTAAATGAATGTTTTTTTAAATTATGTATATTAAGGTTCACTCTTGGTGCTGTAAATTTCTGTGGGTTTTAACAGATGCACAGTATCATGTATCCACCACTACAGTATCATACAGGGTAGTTTCACTACCCTAAACAATCCTCTGTACTTCACCTATTTAACACTTCTCAGTCCCCAGACACCTGGCAACCACTGACTTTTTAAAATGATCTCTATAGATCTGCCTTTTCCAGAGTGTCATACAATTTTTCATGATTCTTTTCAGACTGGCTCCTTTCACTTAGCAGTATGCATTTATGATTTATCCATATCTTTTCATGTTTGGTACCACATTTCTTTTTCTCATGGAATGACACCTCATTGTTGGGATGTACCACAACTGTTTATTCACACCTGTTAAAAGGAGATCTTGGTTACTTCTGATTTTTGACAATTATGAGTAAAGCTGCTATAAATATTTGCATGAAGGTGTCTTAGGATCTTTATCTTTGATTTTCTATGGTTTGAAAATGATATGCCTACATGTAATCTTTTGATATTTATTCTGTTGGATGTTCTCTGAGCTTCCTGGATCTGTGATTTGGTGACTGACACTAATTTGGGGGAAATTCTCAGTCATTATTGTTTAAAATATTTCTTCTGTTATTTTCTATTGTCTCCTTGTGGTATTCTTATACGTGTATGTTACACCTTTTGTAGTTGTCCCACAGACTTTGGATATTCTAGAGATTCTCTCTTCTGTCATGTCTAGTCTACTAATAATCCCATCAAAGGCTTTCTTCCCATCTCTGTTGCAGTGTTTTGCATTTCTAGTGTTCTTTCTTAGGATTTCCATCTCTCTGCTGACATTATCCATCTGTTTCTGCATGTGTTTATCCATTAGAGCTCTTAACATATTAATTATAGTTCTTTCAAAATCCTGGTATGATCATTCCCAATCCCTGCGATGTGTGGTTCCTTCTATCTCTTGTGTTTTCTTTGCCTTTTACTATGCCTTGTAATTTTTCTTGACAGCCAGATTTGAACAAAGAACTGCTGTAACCAGGCCGTTAGTAATGTGGTGGTAAGGTGTGGGGGGAGGGGAAGTGTTCTATGATTCTATACCTGTAATTCTGTAATCTCTAATAACTAGCTCTCAGTTGTTTAGTGGGCCAGTGCCTCTGGAACTTCACGAGTGTTTTTCAGTTTTTGTCTCTCTCCTTAGGTGAATGAGGATGGCTCAAGTGGGCTAGAGCTGTGTATTCCCCCTCTCCTATGTGGAAGGCTACAGCTGGCTAGAGTTGGGTATTTCCCTTCTCCCAGGTGAGCTAGGCTCTGCTAATATCGCAGCCAATTAGACTCCGGTTAATTAATTTCTCCTGAGCGCTGGCCTTGTTAAGTAGAACAGCCTGCTCTCTGGCATATTTCAAAATGGTTCCTCTTCCCTTCCTGCTGCTGACAGCACAAGGGGATTTTTCTCTGACACTTAACTGTGAGAATCCAGTTGAGCTCCTGGAAGTAAAACTCACTAAAGTGTGGGAGCCCCACTATGACTGGGCTCCCCTGGATGTTTTAACCGTCAGGATTGTCCACACCGAGACTCCAGCAATTAGACAATTCCAGTTCAGGTTTTCCTGCTCTGGCACTTGTTCCCTTGCCAGTTTCTGCCCGCCAGACTCTGCTCAGGTGAGTCATGACTCTCTGTATTCACTTGTCTGACTTTCCAGTCCTGGAGACAGCAGTTTGCACTGTGTCCTCCCCCTCTGTTATGTTATGAATTCAAGAAGAGTTGTTGATTTTCCAGTCTGTTCAGCGTTTTACTGGTTGTTAGGACAGGGTGGTGATTTCCAAGCTTCTTTCATGTAGATCAAAAACCTGAAGTCTGCAGGGGTTTTGTGAATATGTTTTAAAATAAGTTGAGTAAACCTCTAGGAGCATAACTGCTGGATTGTGTGGTAAGAGTATGTTTAGCTTTGTAAGCAATTGCCAACTGTCTTCCAAAGTGGCTGAACCTTTTGCATTCTCGCCGTCAGTGAATGAGAGTTCCTGTTGCTCTGCATCCATGTCAGCAATTGGTATTGTTAAAATTTTGGATTTAAAATCTTTCTAATGGTTGTGTAGTGATATCTCTTTGTTGTTTTAGTTTGCAGTCCCCTAATGACAAATAATTTTCAGCATATTCCTGTTTATTTGCCATCTGTATGTCCTTTTTGGTGAGGTATCCAGATATTTTGCCTTAATTTTGTTTTTATTGTTGAGTTTTAAAATTTCTTTCTGTATTTTGCATACAATACCTTTATCAGACGTGGGTTTTCCAAATACCTTATCCCAATGTATGACTTGTCTTTCTATTCCCTTAAAAGCTTACTTCAGAGCTTAGAAATTTTTAATTTTAAAAATCCAACCTACCAAGTTTTTCTTTCATGGAATGTGCTTTTGGTATTGCGTCTAAAAATGTGTCACCAAGTTCAAGGTCACATAGATTGTTCCTTACTTTACTTTCGTACTGGTACACTTCAGCATCTTCTTATTTGCAAACTTCCTTTTTAAGCATTGCAATTCAGTAACAGCCCCCAAACCTGAAGATTTTTAACCTCCTAATTATCTAATCTTTAATTATTGGTTTTTCAGTCTGAACATGATGTAATCAAAATATAAAGGACTTTCTACCACAATAGTTCTATGTTTTTAAACACACTTAAGTTGTTTATAAAGCTTCTCTTCAAAGGCTTAAATATTGATATTTGAAGAGAGGTAGCAAAGAGAAAATTCACACTGCCATGTGGGAACTTTTATTTTATTATTTTGCTGTTCTAGTTTCCCATTAGTAAATGTCAATTTGGTAAATTTTTAAAACCACCACTTACTTTCTTTTCGAGTTTTATTAAGAAATAATTTACATATATTACTGTATAAGTTTAAGGCACACAGCATGATGGTCTGAGTTACATGTATTCTGAAATGATTATCACAGTGGTTTCAGCTGATATCCATCATCTCCTATAGCTACAATAAAAAGAAAAGAAATAAGAAAAAAATATTCTCATTGTGATAAGAACTCTTAGAATTTACTCTTTTAACAACTCTCTGATATATCATACAGCAGTGTTAACTGCTATTAATTTTTTAATAAACATCTCTGTTAATTGAGATAAAGTTTAACACATTCCTGGACACAAGGTGCTGACACAACTTGGAATCCATGGGTCTTTTACATTGACTCTCATTTCCAAAGGAATTTAACATACGAAAATTCTTATACATTTTGGGTTTGATGTTTTTTAATACATTATAGAAAAATAGCCATAATAGATAAGTTTTGATAAAAATTGAAGAATCAAAGAAACCAGTGTATTCAGTACCCTAGAAACCTCAAACCAAAAGGAAATAGTAAACATGATCACAAAAGGAAATAATATGGAAGGAAAGCATAGGCTTTTATAAGTTGTCCTAGAATCATCTTCTCTTACATTATAACTTTAATGACTTTAAACTCATTTAATCTACATGTATTTAGTCAGCTTTTTTCAGTGATTATAGAACAATCTCTTAAATGATTTATGATTAAAATTGACTAATCTGGACAGGAAATTCTCTTTATATAATAAAAGAGTTCCATGTGAAATACTCTATTTAAATTAAGAGGAACAATTATGGAAAATTCCTACCATGTAGTGACCTGACACAATGAAAGTACTCAAATATGTTTGCTGAATAAGTTATAAAATGATAATAAAAAGTTAGCAGAGCAAAAAAAGATGAATAAATTAGATCCATATTTTTGAGTCTAGATTGACAAGATTATTAATATTTGCTTAATATCATTAGGTACTTTCTGTGTTTCGAGCTTTATTCTAACTATTTTACATTAATTACTCCTCCCAACACCCTTATGAGATAGTTGTACTTTATGAGAGCTTTGCCACTTCTAATAAATGTTTGCTTTCTATTTGATTCATATGTATTTCTAAGTTTGACTACAAGCCTATCCATATTTAAGATACTCATACCCATTGCATTGAATTAAAGGATTTGGGTGGCTAATCAAGGACAAGACATATGCTAGGAGGTGGCAGTAGCACACAAAGAGCTGCATTGTGGGCAGCACTTGGACAGGGTGCATGTGAGGGGAGATCCCTCACAGCAGGAGACCTCTTAGACACAGCAGCCTAGGTCCACCATCCATAAAGGGAAGAGGACAAATAAATGACTGGGGAAGAGAGCTGGAGAGGAGGCTTAAGTGTCTAGGTGATGCCTGGGTCAGAGAGCTTTCAAAGCCAGCAGGGACTTGGGATCTTTAAAGGGCCATGGTTTACCTTATTTATGGCTAGTAGATGTTGGGTGCAGTTTCTTGGGGTTTGCAGAGAAGACTGGCTTCTAAATGACTAAAAATAGGCCTATTGGGGCTATATTTAAAGCAATTGGATGTGTAAGAATTTGAGTTTAGCACCAGTAGGCTTTTGAGCTAACAGTCTAGACTACTGTGATGAAGTAAAAACATGGGGACCACAGTAAACAGGGGACATCTTTGGCTCATTTGTATAACACCTATAAAGTAATATCTATTCATTCTTAAATATACAAAATAAAAAAAGCATACAAAAAAAAAGCATACATATTGCCGATTTTAAGTTGCTTGGGGTATATGTGTGTGTATATACATATAAATGTATATATTGCATGAGCTGTATTTTCAAGCACACACACACACACACATGCACGCATAAACCCTAAAACTATTAAATATATGAAAAAAGCTTTCTACACGCACTATCAAGTTTTCCTTAGGGGATTTTTTCCTTGTGTCTTTAGGGTTTAGGCAGTGGTATTAGGCAACTAGGGATGTCATAACAAAATGCCACAGAGTGGATGACTTAAACAACAGAAATGTATTTTCTCACAGTTCTGGAGGCTAGAGGTCAAGGTGATGGCAAGTTTGGCTTCTCCCTGAGACCTCTCTCCTTGGCTTCCTGCCTTCTGTGTCTTCATATGACCTTTTATTTGGTTTCTCTTCTTCTAATAAGAACACCAGTCTTATTGGATTAGGGCCCCATCCTTATGATCTCATTTAACCTTAATTACCTCCGTAAAGTCCCTAGTTCCAAATGCAGGCACATTGGATGTTAGGACATCAATGTGTGGATTTAGGGGAGACATAATTCCATGTATAAGTACACTGTACCTCTGGATTGCAATTTTGTATGATATATGTATTTAGATATAGAGCCAATAATATATGCCCTGCACGATTTCACTATTTTAATTGCATGTGTATTATATACCACATTTTTATTTAAACTTGGACAAGAATTGCAGGTTCATTTGGCTTATGAAATTCAGTTCATTTATAACCTGTTTCACACAGCACTTCAGAACAGAAAATTAACTTTCTTAGCTGAATAAAACCAAAATGGAAACAAAATTTTAGTTCCTAAAAGAGCTCTGTAAATGATTTTGTATTGCACATTTCATTTAATTTATTCCAACCAGGATTAAAATACGTTAAATACTCTTTTTTGTTGTGAAGATATTCACAACTACGAAATGAAGTGGCCATTGTATTCTTAAGAGCTCAACATAATTAAGACTATACTTTATTGAGATCAACCAATTCCATTAAAATATCACTAGAAATGAATAAATTGAAAGGATCCTCAGCGAAATGAGAAGGAATGATTATGAGTTACTGAAATTTGAGCTCTATGAAGGCAGTATTTTGTTGCTGCGGTTTTGTTCATCTGTACAAATAGGAGTAAAATCTGGTAGCATTACATTGAAAAATAACTCTATATTAAGTTTATACTTCCCCACAAATATTTGGCAATGTTTAACGTTGTATCTTCATGCCAGGAACTTTTCTAGGATTTAGGAATAGATCTCTTAATAAAATAAACTCCCTGCCCTCATAGAACTTCATTCTAGCATAGAGGCAGAAAATAATCAAACACTTCCTTTAATTTGGGTTTCCCCTTTAGAGCTAGCCAGTGACCCTGACAGAAGTTTTTAAGTATTCAATGTATAAAAGTATATCTATAATCTCTGAACTGTATAGTTCACATACAATAATTGTACCTACAGTTGCTACATTTCAGGGCACTATCATGTCGACCTACTCTATATGACTAAAATAATCAGCAATACAGTTCAGTTGTAGTTTCTAAATGTACTAGTGGTGAACAGAGGACCAAAAGGCAAGATGTCATATAAAAGAGTGGTAAAGAAATTGGTTTTTTTGCTCTGTTTGACTCAGTTTTCTGCTGCATACTTACTATGATATGAGACAATGTATTCTACCTCTACAAAACTCAGGTGTTTCCTTTGTGAAATG